>NC_041384.1:421539335-421760771 GCF_002162155.2 Triticum dicoccoides
GTGTTTGTGATCCATGATCAGTTACTACCACACATTGGGCTCCGGGCGCTCCAAGCTCTCTCGACTTATTAATCAACATGATCTCTGTCCAGGAGTTGCAACTAGTTTCTGGTGTTTGTAGGTAGTGTTAGTAGTCTACCAAGTGGCACCCGGTACAGGTGGGCTTGGGACAGACTAGGCACAGTGGCACGGTGTACCAAGTGGCACCCGGTTGGTGGGCTTGGGAACCCTGCACACATCGTTTGGGGCCGTGAGCGACACCCCGGCCGGATCTCCTTGCGGATGGAACCCGAATAGGCGATAAACCTGGACTAGAGACTTGTTCGGTTAGTCAGGTCGTGGCCGACTCCCTCGCCCGGCTTCCGCTTGAAGGTTGCCGAGGTACAAGACGTGTACAGGGCGGTAAGTGGCGAAAGCGTGTGTGAAGAAGTACACCCCTGCAGGGTTAACATCATCTATTCGAATAGCCGGATTCCTCAGATATGGAAACTTGGACCACATTGCATAGTTCATAGACAAGTGGAAGTGGATACTCTAAATTACGCAAGATAAGCGTGAGTGCTATGGATGGCGTTCTCGTAGGGAGACGGGAGCGGATCCATAGTGGTGTATTGTTATGGTGAATATGTGGACTCGTGTGCGCCACCTCAAAAGAGTCGCTTGTAGTCGTAGTTAGGATAGCCACCGAGTCAAAGCTGGCTTGCTGCAGTTAAACCCCACCACCCCTTTGTTGATAATGATGCATATGTAGTTAGTTTTGATGTAAGTCTTGCTGGGTACATTTGTACTCACGTTTGCCTATTTTATGTTTTGCAGAGAGACTTCAGTCTCACTAGTAGTTCCGCTTGGACTTCGACGTTTAGCTTGATACCTCAGCTACGATCTTGTGCCCTCGGCAGGATCTCGTAGATAGTCAGGCTTTTCAGCCTTTTTCATTTATAGATGTCTGTACTCAGACATGATAGCTTCCGCTTGTGCTTTGATTGTATGCTCTGAGTGTTGGGTCATGAGACCCATGTTTGTAATGTCTCGCTCCTCGGAGCCTATTGAATAAACTACTTGAGTCGTAGAGTCATTTTGTGATGCCATGTTGTATTGCACATATCGAGCATATTGTGTGTATGTTATTGAAATGCTTGGTATGTGTGGGATCTGACTATCTAGTTGTTTATCTTTAGTAGCCTCTCTTACCGGGAAATGTCTCCTAGTGTTACCGCTGAGCCATGGTAGCTTGCTACTGCTCTGGAACACTTAGGCTGGCCGGCATGTGTCCTTCTTCGTTCCTGTGTCTGTCCCTTCGGGGAAATGTCACGCGATGAATATCAGAGTCCTGTTAGCCCGCTACAGCCCGGTTCACCGGAGTCCTGCTAGCCCAGTGCTACAGCCTGGATTCACTCGCTGATGACCGACACGTTCGATGTTGGGTCATGGATGCCTGTCCCTGTAAGTTTGTGCCACTTTGGGTTTACGACTAGCCATGTCAGCCCGGGCTCCTTACCATATGGATGCTAGCGACACTATCATATACGTGTGCCAAAAGACGCAAACGGTCCCGGGCAAAGGTAAGGCGACACCCGTGGGAATACCGTGCGTGAGGCCGCAAGGTGATATGGGGTGTTACATGCTAGATCGATGTGGCATTGAGTCGGGGTCCTGACATCACCGCCGGTGATGGTTCTAACCTTGTACTCACCACCGATCGTGGTTATTTGGGACGCCATGGATTTGGGAGGAGGGTTAGGATTAGTGGAACTGCCATAATGTGAATGGACGGGACGACTAGGAGCAAACTGCCATAGTATTGAAGGGCGTGCGGGGAGGAGCAGGAGCGAACTGCCAGCGTGTCAACGGCAGGGTAGTGGCTTTCCATTCTCCCATGATACGGGCTTTCGAGATCCCTTGGATCTGAGATTGAACGGTTGCATGGCGTGATTCTAGACCTATGGGTGAATATCCTATCCTGGAGAGTTATTCTGCAAATTTTCAGCAACTTAGCATGCGACCGTTTGATCTCAGATCCAAGGGCTGCCAGCAGCCCGTATCATGGTCGCGCCTACCACGACCGTCGCGTCGCTCGCGACGTCGCGCCCTTGGAGATTTAACACAGTGCGTTAGGCTATCTGATGTTGGCATGTCATACATAGTCATCACTTAGTCACTCATACTACAACAAGGTTGGCTATAAGGTTGGCTATAAGTGTATTTTTTTACTCTTCTCTATCTCTTTCTTCGTACTCCCTCCGTCCCATAATATAAGAATGTTTTTGACACTAGTGTAGTGCCAAAAACGTTCTTATATTATGGGACACAGGGAGTACTAGTATTTATTGCATTTGCCAAGGAGTGACCTCTTCCAATGAAATGGTGTTGCTAAGTTTGCTTCATTTAATTAGCTATAGACTCAAAATTGTCTTTTCACCTAGGTACACACGCTTAGCACCGTTTCTTCCTTGGGTCACCAAACTAGTCTCTCTCTTCTTGATTAACTTGCCACATCAGACTTTATACCTATGCGGCAAGCATAAGCACCTGTAGGAGCAAGTAAAAGTAAGTACAATAGTGCGCTTTACATGGCATTTTTGCATATGTGGAGGAAAGAGAGGCAAGGAAAAAGTGGAGAAGTGGGCTCTCATGCAAGAGCTAGCCTCTACTACATGGTGGAGCATTGGGAGAGGCACCTGTATGGAGGTGGTCAGGAATCGGGAGACTCACGCCGGTCGTAGCGCCGCAGTTAAAATGATAATGGCAAGTCAAATCACGGGGCCCCACCTGTCCAGCAGTAACTCGCTGTCAAATCACATCGCCCTACATTTGCAGCAGCCTACTCCCTCATCTTCTCGTGTCTCTGTCGAACCCACTAGGCGGAACTGCCACGCCTACCGCGCAGGAAAAGCCCCGCCCTCGACTTTTAAATACAACTACATCCGCTTAAGAATCCAATGATATACTTTTTGTGACATAGTAACTCATATTTAGTTAGTCAAATGGATGACCTAGAACTATGTGCAGGCCCTATAAACCGAGACGCCTAAAAATAAAAAAATAAAGACGGAGAGGGTAGTTCAGCACGTATCTTTTTAGATCAATATAGGCGGGATTCACCAAGGAGCAAAACCAAGTGGTAGGCTGCTCCTGTCATGTTGGCGTAGCAACTCAAGCAGGGTCAGTCCGCACACGAAATGTCAACACACTTAACAGTACCCCTTTGGCCGACATGTGGCTCATCCACTATCTTGTTCCACGTGCGATGCACCAAATTACAGTTCGGAGCAGCGGTTGGAATTGGAGGCACCCCGGTCGTAGCGCCACAATAGTAGAAAATGAGCGATGAGGGGTCAAATCACAAAGCCCCACCTTTCCCGCATTAAGCTGGACGAACGAAGCAACCATCATTTCACTCTAGGGCACAAGAGCATAAAGAAAAGAGAAAACAATGATGCGTGCGGCAGCTACCTAGGGCACCCTAGGGTAGGGGTCTCCACTACAGATCCTTTTTTTGAAAGCGCCTCCACTACAAATCGGCTTCTCCCTCGTCCTCTTGAAGAAAACCGATGATGAGTACGGCGGTAGGGTTTGTAGGAGTACTACGGCGTGCAGGGCCACATCATAGTAAACGGGTTCGAGTCGACGCCTTAAATATGTGTGGGTCGCTTGGTTTTACGGGAACGAGGCAGCATTTGGGTTCGGGGACCAGTGGAGATATAGAGGTTGTTTGGTTTGTGACTAACTTAGCCAAAGATTGCCACAACTGAGGTTAGGCAAGTTTGATCAACTTACATGAGTGTTTGGTTCAAGCCACATCTTAGGCAAGCCACACTTGGGCCCCACATGGCATACACGCAAAAAGTGAGGCAAGATTCTCTTAGGCTTGCCAACTCGTGGCTCTCATTTTGATGAACTAACCTTAGGAAATCTTTGCAAAAATGTGTGGCAAAGTGTGGCAATGCTAGTCCTAGAACCAAACAGCCCCATAGTGCGTACAAAAAATTGTGGACATAGGTTCGACCGAATGGCAATGATGCATGGGCCCTGCATTTTGATATACCTGGGGCCGCGTGAAATTTGCTACTCTACTCAAAACTAGTAAGGTACACATGTATTGAACGCATGAGATTTCGAAACCAAATTATGAATAAATGCACACTATAGCATGTAAATCTTTGAGTCATATATGCATGATGTATGTTCATTTAGTTCTTATAGTTCATGTCATTCAAAATCAATTAGTTTTATAAAAATGTTAAGATTCATGGGGTTGTGCATTTTAAATCATAAAGTAAAAAACAAATAATGGCAATTCATTTAGAAAAAATAATCAATTATGATACAGAAGATTCTAGAACAAAGGAGAAGTGCTTGTGTTTTGAGGTTTGTGCATTATGTTTAAGTTCAACCATGGAGTCTTCTAAATTGTACATGTGGCAGATCTGCTGGAATGTTGATGATATCCAACGGCTAGTAGTGCTTGGATTTGCCTATCTCTACACTATCGGGTTAGCTTCATCCTGCGACCATCTTTCAAAGTTATTGGCACACTATATAGTTCTTGTGCCATAGTTGCATGTTTTGGAAAAAAGCTACTGGTGGGTTGTACTATCTATTTAGGAATAGAAGATGTATACATGGAAGTTGTAGGGAAAGAGATGACATGGAGCATCTCAATTCCTATGAGTAGGGATTGGAAAAGAGATGTCATTCGGTTCACATCATAGGAACTTTTATATTGAATCTAGAGATGACATGTATCTCAATTCCTATGAGGAGGGATTAGAAAAGAGATGTAATTTGGTTCATATCATAGGAACTTTTCTATTGAATATACGCTAATGTTTATTTTCCTTTGAAATTAAGGGAGTATAGGAATCCATTCATATGAACCAAGTGGCTCTAAAGCTATAGAAATGATATCATGTTTATTTCCTTTGAAATGTGGATTATATGAATCTATTCCTACGAACCAATTGGCTCTAAAGGAAAAAATCCTATAAAAATCATATCATATAGAGTTCCTATGATATTCCTCGACACTAAAGGATGGTTGAAATTGCTACGGGTGATACGATGGTCTTTCTTTGTAGACTACTCACCATCTTTATAGTTACCTCTTGAAGATGAATGAAATGATATATACATGGTATTCTACATGTGCAATTTGGTACACGAAAACTCGGTAAAAGTTTGCGAGGTTCGAATTTTCAATACAGCTATATGCACTGCATTTCGGAATGGAGGGAGCATACGGCAGTTGCTAACACTCACGTGGAAGATTTGTGTGTAGGAGGAATGGCTGTTCTGTTAAATGACATGGCAAAACTGACACTATCGGATGCCGATCTAACGGTTCTTACGGCATTCATCAGGAAAAGGCTTGTGGCGAACATTTGTAGGATAATGATTTATGGACACATGCATTGCATTGATACGTGCCCCCTCTCTCTCACGCACATGCACCCTCACGAGTCATGACTCTCCCGAGTCCTCTCGCAGACTCGCACATCGTACCCACCGTCTATCGACAGGTAGACGTCACGCACATATGTGCTCTTCACACCCTACCCTCAGAACTTCTAAAAAACAAAAGACGGCGCGCACATTTTATTTTATCTCACACGTCACACACTTATACTATTACTCTTGCGGTGAACGTTTTTTGGGCATAGTATATTGTACTCTCGCGAAGAGAGGCGGTGCACGCACGCACTAGTTCTCTCACATCCACTCGCGGGTACACGTAGGAGCGCATTTTTTTGAAGCTGGTACAACAAAATCACTCCACTATATATAAAAGCAGGAGCCTTAGCGCTTGCTTTACTAGGGTTCCTCTCGTTCACTCTCTCATGCTCTCCAGATCTAAGCAACACATAGGTGGCCACACTCTCTCTCAGCTCACGGCTGGTCACAAATCCGGCCGGACAACCTCGACCGGGGCAGGGGTGTAGGTGCATCGTTCACGCTGTCGTCGGTGGCGAGGGAGGAGACCAACGGCTGCCCGCGCGTCCCGATCGGCGGCCGTGCCGTTCTCTCCGAGAGAGCGCCGGCTCGGGAGGGCCTCCGACTCCTTCTTCCTCCCTGCGGTATTGTGGCCAAGGTGCGGCCTCCCGACGCCATCTTTGCCACATGCCGACGACCCTCAGGTATATATTCCTTCAAAACCTGTCTTGCTCTACTACCCCAACTCCCTTCGTGCGGATCATTTTCTACTTCAGTCCGCTGTTCCAAAGCCACCTAGACTTCTACTATTATTAGAAGTAAAGCTAGTTCATACAGTCGACTCAAAGTGTTGGTTCAAACAGGGAAGAAAGTGGGAATGTTGTAGCATGAATCTAGGACTTGGTTCTAAGAGGAAATGGGGGAAAGTAGTAATATCTATCACTGCTTAAATAACCGCATTTCGTATTTGCGCAAACAGGGATGTCTGTCTCCATATCGTTTCGGGATGTCTGTTTCTGTATCGTTTCTATCTGCGCAATCAAAAGCACACACCTCAGTTTTAGTACAACTGTGCAAAATGAGATGGCTATCCCTCATTACCGTCGTCTAACCTCCCGTCTTCAAGGTATCCCTACATTGGTAGTAACTAAGGTAGAACGACCAACGCAATCTAAAAGAAGCTGATTCGTATGTTTTACTTCCTGATTGCAGTGCAGGGACGAGCGAAAACAACTGCATCCTAGTCCGGAATGCACTTTCTACCAGTTCATCCATGGACCGAGGACTAGCTGGCACGGCTGCATGGCAGTTTTTTGGACAGGTGCGTGGACAAGAGGCATTGTGGTCTGCTTATTTCTGCAAATAGTGGTGCTTAAATTTAGTGGAATGCACAAGCATTTCAGCTGGTCAGTACACTGCATGGTTCAGTTCAGCATTCCAGCTGAGACCACAATTATAATTGGTTATTCCGGAATGAGAGAACCTAACCCTGGATGGTGGCAACAAGAAAAAACCAGAGTGAACTCCAGGAAATTTAAGCCTGCCGGGAGCCCCTTTGCTCAGAGAAGCCTTGCTTGTTTTTTCCTGATTTGTAAACCTTCTCACAACTTTTTCTTTTGTTGTGAACTAGTATATGTTTGTTATGTTCTATGAATCATTGAGATGTATAAAATTGCTTAACTTATGCTTTTCAAGTTTTTTTAGGAAGACGAGTTTAATGTGAGTGTTCCACATGAGCGCTGGACTAGCGTGTGAACGTTTGGAATTTATTACATTGTGGCCTCAATTAACTGCATGAACCACTGTAACAAGATACATAGTTGCTTATATGTCAGACAGCAGATTGTTGATTGTTAGTTGGTCGATAGCCTAGTGTTGAAGCGAGCTGAGCCAATGTGTCGTGTTTTGCGCAACTGCTTACAAGTGGGGTAGCACCAACAGTGTTTACAAGTACTTATGTATACGTCGGCGCACGGTTCTCGAACGAGTGCTCTATTTCATCAAAACACACACTGCTCGTATGATAAACCGTGACAACTTATGTCTTACCATGCCATATTCATGAAAAAACTAGTGAGGACGCATCTATTTCGGCAACAATTACGATGGTTCTCACATGATTCATGGGCACACAAAAGTAGCAGCAGTTCCCATAGACAAATTCAAACAGAGTACTAGCCCAAGAGGGGTCGATAACAGGCAAGGTTTGGATAATTAGACACAATCCAAACTACTACTCCCTCCGTTCCGAATTACTTCTCTTAGATTTGTGTAGATACGGAGGTATCTAACACTAAAATGAGTCTAGATACATATGTATCTAGACAAATCCAAGACAAGTAATTCAGAACGGAGTGAGTATTAAACACTAGCTGGGGCAACTATTTCATGCCTCGATCTAATTTGGGCTGGACACAAGATGGACCTTGCCATGAACATCATCGAGGACGTCCCGCAGCAGCTCAATCCTGTGAACATTCATGAAGACAACCTTGTGGCCTTGCCACAGATAAACTTGTTTGTGGAGGCATGCCACGTCATCTTCCTGCATAAGCTTGACAAGAACAGTATGACTCACAAACGAAGGAGTAGCTTTGAACTTCTTGTGCTTCAGTACACCCTGGACAACACTCCTGACAACAGCGAGGCTGGAATACAACTCTCCATTGGTATAACCGCAAATGGATTCCATGATCCAACAACCTAAGAACTCTGTTTTCCCAGTGCGTATATTCAGTTTGTCTGCCTCATAGCGAGTGACATGTACAACCACACAATCCTTGTCTGTATCAGGGCTTTAATTGAAACAGAAACAAATTCTGGATTACTTCTCAATATAAGAAACACAAGTTATTTAAACCACTATGTATAGCATGGCATCGAAGCTAATAAAATTTTGCATTATTAATCACCACATACTTCCTTTTCTAAAAAATCACCACATACTTAGATGAAAAACCACAATCGAGATCGGCAAAGAAGGAAATCACCTTGGGTAGCTCAGTGGGGGGGACACATCCTCGAAGGGGGAAAACTGCTCCTGCAGTGCCACGGGGGTTGTAACCTCAAACGAGGTGTTGACCATCTCAGTAGTGGCCATGAGCGTATCTGGGGTCGGCTCGGTGGTTGCCTCCATCTTCTTGGAGCTCTCTGTCTCGTGGGGATCAGCCTCCCACGTCTGCTCCAATATCGGCAGATCTGTGCCTGGTTCTCCTTGGTCCATCATGAAACTGACGAATACTAGGAGACCACTGAAAGGAAAACACAATCGCAATGACAATGAAACAAAAAAGAGAGTGAGGATCGATTACTGCTTTGCAAAATTTCTTTTTTTTTCTCTGAATGAAAATATACCAACATCACGGATCCGCTTACCTTCCCTTCCTTCGGAGAGAAGAACAGTGGCAGATGCGAGTGTTGCCTTTCTTCAAGATGGTGAGGGAGAAGGGGATTCAGCGAAGAGTGAAATTATCGTTGCTTCGTTCGTCAAACTTAGACTGCGGGTAGGTGGGTTTTGTGATACGACGGCTCGTTACTGCTGCGCTACGACCGGGGTGACTCTCCGCCTGCATACTACCTTTCTAATTTGGTGGATGGCATTTGTGCCCGCGCGCTGCATGGCCCGCATGTCTGTGAACAAAAGTATAACGGCATTCAGTAGAGGGAGACGTTTCAATGACCTAGGAGGAGCCAGAAGAGGTAGAGTGTCTCCACTGTACTGGTAGTAATTGTTTTTCTGGATAGCTGTAGAGTGTCTCCACTATACTAGTAGTAATTGTTTCTCTGGGCCCAAGACAAAACAGCCCATCCACACTAGTAAATAGTAAAATCAATTCAAAAGCCTATATATTTACTGAATTGACGGAAGGGTATGTCGGAGAGCCAAAAAGGAGTTTCCGGTGGGCAAAAGAGCTTCTGAACGTGCCAGGCTTCTATTTACAACATATTGTGGTCATAATCCAGTAAATTTTACGACCCAGGATGTTCATTCTATGGACCTGGCCGATCCATTTGACCGTGACTGCCGAAAACAGTGTTGGAGTTAGGTGTTGTTGCCCTTTTCAATCTGGTTTTTTTGTAAACCTGATGAATAATTAACCCTCGTGCTTTTGTATAGTTTGTAAGCTGGAGTTAGATGTTCCTGCCCTTTTCAACTCGGCTGTGACTATCATATTTTCTTTGAAACAAGGCAAATGGCTTGCCATTCATTTAATTTAGAGTGAAATATTGTAACAAATCCCAACCAAGGGAAATAACATCACTCTCGCCGGCTGCTTGAGCTCACTGTGCATTACAGAATCCAAGTGATTAGCCTCCACCAGCACCCACAAACTTATTTCGAACTAGCACATCAAATGGGCTGTAAATTTTCATAGGAAAGGTTGCATGACCATGACAGATTTGGATTCTGACATTTGGGACCCGCGAGGAAATAGCCTATCCAAGGTGGTGTCAACTTACTAGCCAGTCAACAAACGATTCTGCCTACCAGTCATTGGATTGACATCCAACATCTGTTGTGTATCTTCTATCTCTTGTCTTCTTCTTCCTCCAGCCGCCCAAACCAAACCACCCTGTCGGCTCCACCTGCTCCCGCCTCCCATCGCTGGCTGCACCTCCGCTGCCCTACCATACGTACCCTCCAACGTCGGCCAGTCCCTCCCTCTATTCCCCCGCACGTCCTTTTATTCTCCGGCGACGTCAGCCCCAACACGCACCCGCGCCCGAACCAGTCAACCCTCGTGCTCCCCTCCGCCTGCGACTGGACCGGCGCATCTTCAACGGCTCCTGTGTAGCGACCCGACCCGAATGGATCAAGTCTCTGTGCTTAAGTGTCATCCCTGGATCGGTATGCTGACACACACGGTACTCGAGGATTTATAACAGAGGTAAATCACATGTATAAGTAATGTAAATACTATTACCTCAATCCAAATAGCGGAAGTAACAAGGTTGTGGATTCCCATCAACACCAACGGCAAAGTTGAGTGTAGAAATCGTAACCCTAACGTATCACTTACTCGTCGTAAGATAATCCTGCAACATGAGACATTGCAGCCACAAAGGGTCAATACATTGAATGTACTGGCAAATTCACACCATAGAGAGAAATGATGAACAATGGCTATCACTACATGCATATATGGCTGGTGGAAAAGCTCTACGGTTATAAGGTTTTTGCGAAAAGCCAATTTTTCCCTACTGTAAAGGAATAAAAAAATTTAACTATCATGGTGGTTGTTAAACATTGAGAATGGTTGACAGCATTCTCAATCCCAATTAAGCATCATCTTTAAAACCCAACAATATTCATTTAAAGTAACGTGATGAGATTCACATTATAATCCAGGTACTAGATACTCAAGATGTCCATAACCGGGGACACGGCTAATCATGATTAGTTTATACACTCTGCAGAGGTTTGCGCACTTTTCCCCACAAGACTCGATCGCCTCCGTTGGATTTCTCGCACTACATGGTGTTTGAGAAACGGATGACCGGATAGTCTTTCAGAAGCGCTAGCACCTTACGATGGATAGACCGTTACACCTACTTTCCCCTATATATGCTAGTCTACCCTGTAAGAGTTCGCACGACTTAATCAACTATGCTAGAGCCCATAATAGCTTGTGGCTGCACACGGAAGTTTCTAGTATGAAAAATCTCATGATCCCTTTGGGCCTGGGTGGCGGTCCATAAAAAAACAGGCAATCCTCGTCTACCCAGGTGCCTAGACAGGTAAATCCTGGAATAACCAGGTGCCTCAATCCACCCAGATGTGTGTTTAAGTTGCCACCTTAAGTAAACCATTAATTAAAATCTCACATCTGTCATGGATACTCTCAAAACCCAATCCACGTCTACGAGCATAGCATGGCGAAGTAAGCATAACGTAATAGTAACTCCCAAGGGTTTGATAATAAATAGGTAATGGGTACTACCTCAACTACTTCCCATCCCACAATTTAATTAGATCCTAATCATGCAATATTTGAGGTTTGATCTAATGCAATAAAAACTGGGTATGAAAGGGATATGATCAAAGTGTGAACTTGCCTACAATGTTGATGAAGATGATTCGCACTCAAAACTCTTGATAGATCTACTCGTCACACTCCGGTCAATCTATCGTAAGCAAGCAATAGTAACCACACATAAGCAATCACTCAAAATATCAGAAAGATCGAAGAAGACGATTCGGAAAACATCAAAACCAAGCAAATAACTCTTGCAACATAAAACAATTTCTAACAGTACCAAAATTATGTGAATTTGGCCTTATCAGAAAGTTTAGGTCAAGAGCTTCGATTTGCAAAAAGATTCAACTCAAACGGAGCTACGAAACTCAAGTTACGATCAAACGAAGTTTGAATTCAAATCTGATCTAATTCAAATTTTAAAATTTCAAAAACATGTTTCAGTTGTTTATCTGGATAGAGGAGATCATAACAAAGATGTGGGCGTTGGTTTCATTGAATTTGGACTAACGAGTAAAAAGTTATAGTCGTTTGAAAACCAGGGGCTGATCTGTAAATAAATACTCACAAATGAGTCCCTGGCAGAAAACTAAAAAAGAAAAGAAAAAAGAAAAAACTATCGAGCGAACGCTCGCTATATAGACCTAACGAACAAAAGCGTTCACTAACAGATCTAACCTAGCGAACATTCACTAAATAACTAGGTTAATAAAAACAAAACCGGGTTTAACAAAAAAATGAAACTGAAAAAAAATAAACCGGTTCGGACCGGGCGGTTTTTTTACCGGTCCACGGCGGGTCAACGGCAACGGCGACGACAGGAGGACGGCCGCTCGGGTCCGGCCGGGGCGGCGGTTCCGGTCATCCAGGAGGGCGGTGAAGGGGTCGGGGAGGGGCGGCGCGGCGAGGCAAGGAGGATGGCGGCGTCGGCGGTGGTAGACGGTGACGGGACGGAGCGGGGCGGCGGCGGTGGCGAGATCCGGCGGCGGCAGAGCTGCGGCGCGGGGCGACGAAAGAGGATAGAGAGGGGTCCGGGTGGGGCTTATAAAAGCGGAGGGAGGGGCGAGCTGGCGTGCAGAAGGGGCAAGGGGTGGCGCGGAGTCCGGGGTGGCCCGGACGTCGAGGTGGCGGCGCGGCGACGGACTCCCGAGCGGAGTTCGCATCGGGGACGACGGACGAGGCGGAGCGGGCTGGGCCGGCCCAGTCGGGGAAAGTTTTTTTTTATTTTAAAAAAACATTTTCCAGACAAATAAAATAATAAAAACGAAATAACAAAAAATTTATATAGGCATACAATATATCAAAATTTTCAGAAAAAGATTGTCTACAACGTGAACATTTTTATAATGCCAAATAAAATCCACCCAAATTCAGATAAATCAAAGAGTGCTACTGGTCTATTAAAATCCAACAAAAATCATTTTAAAAAATACCAAAATGATTTCAAATTAATTTTTCTCCAATTTTTTTAATGTAGGGAATCATGTTACCCTATTTTCCATATATTTTACTTTTGGAGAAAAATAATTTGAATAAAACTCAAATAACTCCAAATTGTAAATAAATTCAAAAGAACTTTGAATTTAATTCTTTGAAACTCCCAACTCATATTTCATATAATTTGAAGAAGTCATTTTATCTTCGCTCGCGAAAATCATTGAGTTGCATAAAGTTCCTGGGTTGGAAATATTTTCCAAATGAAATTCTAATATTTTCAACACCCCTTGCCATTTAAATAAATGGAAGAAGTCATGTCATCTTCTCTCCAGGATTTCGTGGTGAAAAGAATTTGAATTCCCGGAGATCATAAATGCAAAAAGAAAGTTTGGGAAAGTCCTTTTATTCCCTCTCATTTAACTTTCAAAAAGTTTCGAATTTCACTCAATCAATCACACAACAATCAAACAGTCAATCAAATCTATCTATTTAATATAACATTCCAAAATTTAGAATTTTGGGATGTTACAAACCTACCACCCTTAAAATGAATCTCGTCCTCGAGATTCGGAGAGGCTAGAAAGAAATAGGTTGGGTTTGGGGTCTTCTCAAAATCCATCGATCATCACAGGGGGTCTGGGGTGCTATCACCCTTAGAAACATGGTTACTGTTCCATCAAAACTCATATACTTCATCCATATTGTTAATAGTGTCGGTCTTCTCAGATCTTCAGGATAATTCCTTGTCTGGGCTCTTCCGGTAGTGGCATAACCTTTACCGTAATTCTTATGTCATTTCATCTTGGTAAGGTTATTCCGAGACTGGGTCTTCATAGCTGATAGGTCTGGCGCCAAAACTAAACAACTATCGATATCTCATGGTGGTCAACAATTTATGGTTTCTCCTGCAGGAAATGGGTTTGGGTTGAACCTCACCGTATAACCTACGGTTGGCAACAGGTGCCTTGTACAAGGGGAAAATTGCTATACCATTCTAAGGTTCAATCAAGGTTTAATACCGTCGTCTCTCTACTATAGGTAAGTCACTCAGATTTACCATCCCATATAGCAAGGAGAATAATAAGAGTAAGTCGGTATGGTGATCAATCCATCCTGCACCCAAATCATTACCATGTATACAGTTTAGCGAATCTCGCATTCTAACACTCGGTCATCCTCACAAGCATTGCAGAATTTCTCTTGTCGACAAACTGGGTTCGGATAAATCCATGGATTCTGCAAGCCAAACAATCATCTATCGTTCCTTCACCACTCTCAGGTTTGCGTAAACTCCTATAAGATCGTCTATCGATAAACGTTGTATCTTCCTTCGGGGTTTTTCCTTCAGCAAGGATGTGCTTGCTTCTTGGCAGGTCCTGGGGCCTGTGGGTTATGGCCCATATCATCACTTCTAGTCCTTGAACTTATCATTGGGCAACTGATCATTATTGCAACTTCCAACTTCCTAGTATTCTTAAATCCATCCAATTATACTGTCTTCCTTCCTTCTATTGGCACCAAACTACGACATGATTACTCAGACTCATCATCGAGTTTCCATTGATCCATATTTCCGACATCATACCTCCTTTATATCCAATAGTAATTTATCTCTTCACCACGTGGGATATCCCTCATACCGAGATAAAAACTTATACTTATGAAGTCCATATTCCACTTCGTGGAACATCATTATCCTTTCCAGGGTCAAGCATCCTTACAGGGGAACATTGGCCATCTCTGCATGGAACTTCTTCAACTGGGAAAACGTGAAACACATCATGAACTCCTGACAGTCCTTCGGGTAACTCCAACTTGTAGGCCACTTCTCCCATACGCTCCAAAACTCGGTATGGTCCTATAATTCTCGGGGCTAACTTTCCCTTAACTCCAAATAGTTTAACTCCTCGCAGAGGGGCACACGAAGACATGCTCTATCTCCAATTTCATAGACTACCTCCTTGCGTTTTTAAGTCTGCGTAACTCTTCTGCCTGGACTGAGCTACCTTTAGTCTATCTCGAATCAACTTAACATTCTCTTCTGACTCCTTGATCACATTTGGTCCAAACAACTGACGGTCTCCAACTTCATCCCACACACTCTTGGTGTATCACACATATCGAGACAAAACTCGTATTCATTTTTTCCGAAATTCACTCAGTGGAGTATCCTTATCTTTTCCAGGGGTCAAGGGTTCTTACAGGGTACTACCACCCTTAAAATGCACAAATCTTCCATAGACCATATTTCTCATATCCTCAGAAATGGTCAAAATCCTTCTTCATAGAGTAACAACTCATAAAATCCATATCAGTACCAACGATGCTAACTTTATTCATTCTCAAGTGATTACAATCTCTCACTTTTCCATTACATGTCTCAACTCAACACCTCAATATAAAAGAAAATGTTCTCACTTCTAATACTCCATTTCTTTTGTTGCAAACTCAACTATCTAGCACAAGTTTCCTTCTCATTGGGGCATTCTCTGGCAAAGTCCCTGCTCCATTACAATTAAAACATATTACTTCTGACAAGTATCGAGGTTTCCTTTTTGGGCAATTGTTGAGGTAGTGCTCTGACTCCTTGCACCTTAACAGGTGATATGACTCAGGTCCTTCCTAGAATCCAATCTGCTTCTCTTCCTGGACCTTTCCATGCCAATCATGGCTTCTATTTCTTGTGGGTTATATTCTACTTCCTCTGTCGGGAATTATACTAGATCCCCATTCAAACAATGTTGGGAGATGTGTCCTTCTTCTCCACATGAATAGCAAGACTTAGTGCAGAGTTTACTCGGGTCTTATTTAGGCGTGTCTTCCATCTCTTCCTTCATCAGAACTTCTTCTAAAATTTCCATGAGGGCTCCTTTCATTACTTCTTTCTTCTGCTGGATGGTTCGTTGTACCATGGGGTAAATGTGACACTAAGCAGGATAGTGGGTAGTCCCTTCACACAAGAAACAAGTAATCTGCCTAATTGGGCATTCTTCAACTGGGTGACTTCCTTCACAATTAGGGCATTCATCCTTGTGTTCTTTATGGGTGTGTCCTATTTCTCCACAAATCTTGCATGCACAAGGTTTCTTCATATCCTTTCCATAAGGCTTCAACTTCTAGGACACAAGCCGAGACTTTGGCAGAGTCAACTTAAATTTTTTCCAAGTGGTTACTCCTTGCCATCCATTGATGGTTTGGTACATCCTCCACCAAGTAGCAGCACCTCTTTCAAAGCACTGAAGAGCATGCTTGGTCATATCCTTTCCGACTATAGGGTTATTCTCCATGTGATCCTCCATGTTCTGAATCCATCGATCCGTCTCCAATTGACTTATCGGTCCAGGAAAATATGAGTTCATCTCCATTCGTCCTCTATTGGGTCCATGGGTTTGGGGTGAGATAAGAGAGATAGAGATGGATACACACAATACAAACAATTTTTTTGAAAAGACAGATTTTATTGTGGCTGTCGGGAAAAACATCAAACAATTGACAGCTCACAAACATCGCATCTAACGTAGGTATATAACAGGGGTTTGGTCTTCTAAAGGTCAATAAATCTTCAACGTCTCCAAACTCTTCAAGCCTTGTTCATGCCTCCAATGGCTTCTTCCGATCATGCTTGTCTTTCTCAAGTTCTTTTGCCAGATCAACTCTGTTGACGCGAAGTGTCTCATGACGTCCTTTAATATTCTGGAGTTGCGTTCCAAACTTCTGGTTTCAACATCCTTTGCATGAACCATGGTCCTACTGTCCTTCAGTTCCTGACGAATTCTCCGGTATCTCGAGGTTTTGCTCCTCCAGCTTGGCTACTTCAGCTTCTTGGACCTAAGTTCTTCACGAAATGCTCCTTGTCAAAATACGACTTCCTGAAGGTCCATCTTAAACTTCTTGATGTACTACTCCAGATCCTGGTGATACAACGGCTAAGGTTAAAACTTCATCTTTTGCTGATAGGTGCTCCATCAGCCTTCTACCATCCAATCCTTTCGAAGAAATGCCTGCTTAACTCAGCCCGGTGACAAATAGCATAAGCGGGCGATGACATCATGGATAACCGTGTTTCTGCTCTTGTCATTTCCATGAGCTATCATTCCATAGTTGATATCTCCTGCCTTAGGGTTTTCTTGACAAAACCTTGAGTTCTCATGCTCCTTGTTTCAGTCTTTCTCCGATACACCTTGATCTCGGGTATTGAAAACTTCCATAGTCTGCCAAGTTCCATAAGGGTAGCCTTCCTAGGTCATACAAATCTGGGAATTCTTCAGAGCCTTCAAATTCTACTTGTCTTCGGTCTTCAACCGTTGTAGTTTCCGTTATTCAGATGCACGGAAAATACTCTTCATTCCGAAGTGGCCTTAGTTGTCTGATATCTTGTACTTCTTGGAGTGGTCTCATCAGTCGAATCTTCGTGTGGTCAAAAGGGGAAAGGGGTATGGTCTCACTAAAGGGAATTTTTGAATTGTTGGAAATATGCCCTAGAGGCAATAATAAAATGGTTATTATTATATTTCTTTGTTCATGATAATTGTCTATTGTTCATGCTATAATTGTGTTATCCAGAAATCTTAATACATGTGTGAATACATAGACCACAACACGTCCCTAGTGAGCCTCTAGTTGACTAGCTCGTTGATCAAAAGATAGTCATGGTTTCCTAACTATGGAAATTGGATGTCATTGATAACGGGATCACATCATTAGGAGAATGATGTGATGGACAAGACCCAATCCTAAGCATAGCTCAAAGATCGTGTAGTTTGTTTGTTGTAGCTTTTCTGAACGTCAAGTATCATTTCCTTAGACCATGAGATTGTGCAACTCCCGGATACCATAGGAGTGCCTTGGGTGTGCCAAAAGTCACAGCGTAACTAGGTGACTATAAAGGTACATTACAGGTATCTCCGAAAGTGTCTATTGGGTTGGCACGAATCGAGACAGGGATTTGTCACTCCGTATGACGGAGAGGTATCTCTGGGCCCACTCGGTAATGCATCATCATTATGAGCTCAATGTGATCATGCATTACATTACGAGTAAAGTGACTTGCCGGTAACGAGACTGAACAAGGTATTGGGATACCGACGATCGAGTCTCGGGCAAGTAACGTACCGATTGACAAAGGGAATTGTATACGGATTGATTGAATCCTCGACATCGTGGTTCATCCGATGAGATCATCGAGGAGCATGTGGGAGCCAACATGGGTATCCAGATCCTGCTATTGGTTATTGACCGGAGAGTCGTCTCGGTCATGTCTGCATGTCTCCCGAACCCGTAGGGTCTACACACTTAAGGTTCGGTGACGCTAAGGTTGTTAGGAAGACTTGTATGTGATTACTGAATGTTGTTCGGAGTCCCGGATGAGATCCCAGACGTCACTTGGAGTTCCGAAATGGTCCGGAGGTGAAGATTTATATGTAGGAAGTTGTCATACGGTCACCGGAAAGGTTCGGGGGCATATCGATATTGTACCGGGGCCACCGGAGGGGTTCCATGGGTCCACCGGGAGGAGCCAGCTCTCTCGGAGGGCCTAATGGGCTGTAGAGGAAAGGGAAACAGACCTACATGGGCTGGCTGCATCCTCCCTTGGGCCCATGCGCCTAGGGTTGGGGGGGAAACCCTAAAGGGGGCGCCCCCTTGGTTGGGGGGCAAGCCCCCTCCCCTTGCCCCCCCTCTAGATCTCATCTAGAAGGGGCCGACCCCCTTCCTCCTTCCCCTATAAATAGAGGGGCAAGGGGAGGGCTGCATACAACATCCAAGGCGCAGCCCCTCCCCTCTCCAACACCTCCGTAAGAGCTTGGCAAAGCCCTGCCGGAGTACTGCAGCTTCACCACCACCAGGACGTCGTGCTGCTGTTGGAGCCCTCTTCCTCAACCTCTCCCTCCTCCTTGCTGGATCAAGGCGCGGGAGACGTCCTCGCTCCGTACGTGTGTTGAACGCGGAGGTGCCGTCCGTTCGGCGCTAGGATCTTCGGTGATTTGGATCACGTCGAGTACGACTCCATCAACCCCGTTGTCTTGAACACTTCCGCTCGTGATCTACCAGGGTATGTAGATGCACTCCTCTCTCCCTCGTTGCTAGATGACTCCATAGATTGATCTTGGTGATGCGTAGAAAATTTTAAAATTCTGCTACGTTCCCCAACAGTGGCATCATGAGCTAGGTCTATGCGTAGTTACTATGCACGAGTAGAACACAAAGCAGTTGTGGGCATCGATATTGTCAATTATCTTGCCGTCACTAGTCTTATCTTGATTCGACGGCATTGTGCGATGAAGCGGCCCGGACCAACCTTACACATACGCTTATGTGAGACCGGTTCCACCGACTGACATGCACTAGTTGCATAAGGTGGCTGGCGGGTGTCTGTCTCTCCCACTTTAGTCGGATTGGATTTGATGAACAGGGTCCTTATGAAGGGTAAATAGAAATTGGAAATTCACGTTGTGGTTTTGGCGTAGGTAAGAAACGTTCTTGCTAGAATCCTATAGCAGCCACGTAAAAACTTGCAACAACAATTAGAGGACGTCTAACTTGTTTTCGCAGCAAGTGTTTTGTGATGTGATATGGCCAAAGGATGTGATGAATGATATATGTGATGTATGAGATGATCATGTTCTTGTAATAGGAATCACGACTTGCATGTCGATGAGTATGACAACCGGCAGGAGCCATAGGAGTTGTCTTTATTTATTTATGACCTGCGTGTCAACATAAACGTCATGTAATTACTTTACTTTATTGCTAAAGCGTTAGCCATAGTAGTAGAAGTAATAGATGACGAGACAACTTCAAGAAGACACGATGATGGAGATCATGATGATGGAGATCATGGTGTCATGCCAGTGACAACGATGATCATGGAGCCCCAAAGATGGAGATCAAAAGGAGCAAATGATATTGGCCATATCATGTCACTATTTGATTGCATGTGATGTTTATCATGTTTTGCATCTTATTTACTTAGAACGACAGTAGCTTAAATAAGATGATCCCTCGAAATAATTTCAAGAAAGTGTTCCCCCTAACTGTGCACCGTTGCGAAGGTTCGTTGTTTCGAAGCACCACGTGATGATCGGGTGTGATAGATTCTAACGTTTGAATACAACGGGTGTAAGCCAGATTTACACACGCAATACACTTAGGTTGACTTGACGAGCCTAGCATGTGCAGACATGGCCTCGGAACACAGAAGACCGAAAGGTCGAGCATGAGTCGTATAGAAGATACGATCAACATGAAGATGTTCACCGATGTTGACTAGTTCGTCTCACGTGATGATCGTACACGGCCTAGTTAACTCGGATCATGTTACACTTAGATGACTGGAGGGATGTCTATCTGAGTGGGAGTTCATTGAGTAATTTGATTAGATGAACTTAATTATCATGAACTTAGTCTAAAATCTTTACAATATGTCTTGTAGATCAAATGGCCCACATTGTCCTCAACTTCAACGCGATCCTAGAGAAAACCAAGCTGAAAGACGATGGCAGCAACTATACGGACTGGGTACGGAACCTGAGGATCATCCTCATAGCTGCCAAGAAAGATTATGTCCTAGAAGCACCGCTAGGTGACACACCTGTTCCAGAGAACCAAGACGTTATGAACGCTTGGCAGTCACATGCTGATGATTACTCCCTCGTTCAGTGCGGCATGCTTTACAGCTTAGAACCGGGGCTCCAAAAGCGTTTTGAGAGACACGGAGCATATGAGATGTTCGAAGAGCTGAAAATGGTTTTTCAAGCTCATGCCCGGGTCGAGAGATATGAAGTCTCTGACAAGTTCTTCAGCTGTAAGATGGAGGAAAATAGTTATGTCAGTGAGCACATACTCAAAATGTCTGGGTTGCATAACCGCTTGACTCAGCTGGGAGTTAATCTCCCAGATGACGCGGTCATTGACAGAATCCTTCAGTCGCTTCCACCGAGCTACAAGAGCTTTGTGATGAACTTCAATATGCAGGGGATGGAAAAGACCATTCCTGAGGTATATTCAATGCTGAAATCAGCAGAGGTAGAAGTCAAAAAGGAACATCAAGTGTTGATGGTGAATAAAACCACTAAGTTCAAGAAAGGCAAGGGTAAGAAGAACTTCGAGAAGGACGGCAAGGGAATTGCCGCGCCCCGTAAGCAAGCTGCCGGGAAGAAGCCAAAGAATGGACCCAAGCCCGAGACTGAGTGTTTTTATTGCAAGGGAAGTGGTCACTAGAAGCGGAACTGCCCCAAATACTTAGCGGACAAGAAGGCCAGCAACACAAAAGGTATATGTGATATACATGTAATTGATGTGTACCTTACCAGTACTCGTAGTAGCTCCTGGGTATTTGATACCCGTGCGGTTGCTCACATTTTTAACTCAAAGCAGGAGCTGCGGAATAAGCGGAGACTGGCGAAGGACGAGGTGACGATGCGCGTCGGGAATGGTTCCAAGGTCGATGTGATCTCCGTCGGCATGCTACCTCTACATTTACCTATGGGATTAGTTTTAAACCTCAATAATTGTTATTTAGTGCCAGCTTTGAGCATGAACATTGTATCAGGATCTCGTTTAATTCGAGATGGCTACTCATTTAAATCCGAGAATAATGGTTGTTCTATTTATATGAGAGATATGTTTTATGGTCATGCTCCGATGGTGAATGGTTTATTCTTAATGAATCTCGAGCGTAATGCTACACATATTCATAGTGTGAATACCAAAAGATGTAAGGTTGATAATGATAGTCCCACATACTTGTGGCACTGCCGCCTTGGCCACATAGGTGTCAAACGCATGAAGAAGCTCCATGCAGATGGACTTTTAGAGTCTCTTGATTACGAATCATTTGACACGTGCGAACCATGCCTCATGGGTAAAATGACCAAGACTCCGTTCTCAGGAACAATGGAGCGAGCAACCAACTTATTAGAAATCATACATACTGATGTGTGCGGTCCAATGAGTGTTGAGGCTCACGGTGGCTATCGTTATGTTCTCACCCTCACTGATGACTTGAGTAGATATGGGTATGTCTACTTAATGAAACACAAGTTTGAGACCTTTGAAAAGTTCAAGGAATTTTAGAGTGAGGTTGAGAATCAACGTGACAAGAAAATCAAGTTCTTGCGATCAGATCGTGGGGGAGAATACTTGAGTCACGAATTTGGCACACACTTAAGAAAATGTGGAATAGTTTCACAACTCATGCCGCCTGGAACACCTCGGCGTAATGGTGTGTCCGAACATCGTAATCGCACTCTATTAGATATGGTGCGATCTATGATGTCTCTTACCGATTTACCGCTGTCATTTTGGGGCTATGCTTTAGAGACTGCCGCATTCACTTTAAATAGGGCTTCGTCAAAATCCGTTGAGACGACACCGTATGAATTATGGTTTGGGAAGAAAGCTAAGCTGTCTTTTCTAAAAAGTTGGGGATGCGATGCTTATGTCAAGAAACTTCAACCTGAAAAGCTCGAACCCAAGTCAGAAAAATGCGTCTTCATAGGATACCCTAAAGAAACTGTTGGGTATACCTTCTACCTCAGATCCGAAGGCAAGATCTTTGTTGCCAAGAATGGGTCATTTCTAGAGAAAGAGTTTCTCTCGAAAGAGATAAGTGGGAGGAAAGTAGAACTTGATGAAGTATTACCTCTTGAACCGGTAAGTGGCGCAGCTCAAGAAAATGTTCCTGAGGTACCTGCACCAACTAGAGAGGAAGTTAATGATGATGATCATGAAACTTCAGATCAAGTTACTACTGAACTTCGTAGGTCCACGAGGACACGTTCCGCACCAGAGTGGTACGGCAACCCTGTCTTGGAAATCATGTTGTTAGACAACGGTGAACCTTCGAACTATGAAGAAGCGATGGCGGGCCCGGATTCCGACAAATGGCTGGAAGCCATGAAATCCGAGATAGGATCCATGTATGAAAACGAAGTGTGGACTTTGACTGACTGCCCGATGATCGGCGAGCCATAGAAAATAAATGGATCTTTAAGAAGAAGACAGACGCGGATGGTAATGTGACCATCTATAAAGCTCGGCTTGTAGCTAAGGGTTATCAACAAGTTCAAGGGGTTGACTACGATGAGACTTTCTCACCAGTAGCGAAGCTGAAGTCCGTCTAAATCATGTTAGCAATTGCTACATTCTATGATTATGAGATATGGCAAATGGACGTCAAAACGGCATTCCTTAATGGTTTCCTTAAGGAAGAATTGTATATGATGTAGCCGGAAGGTTTTGTCGATCCTAAGAATGCTGACAAGGTGTGCAAGCTCCAACGCTTGATTTATGGGCTGGTGCAAGCATCTCGGAGTTGGAATATTCATTTTGATGAGATGATCAAAGCGTTTGGGTTTATGCAGACTTATGGAGAAGCCTGCATTTACAAGAAAGTGAGTGGGAGCTCTGTAGCATTTCTCATATTGTATGTGGATGACATACTGTTGATGGGAAATGATATAGAATTCTTGGAAAGCATAAAGGCCTACTTGAACAAGTGTTTCTAAATGAAGGACCTTGGAGAAGCTGCTTATATATTAGGCATCAAGATCTATAGAGATAGATCGAGACGCCTCATTGGTCTTTCACAGAGTACGTACCTTGACAAGATATTGAAGAAGTTCAAAATGGATCAGTCAAAGAAGGGGTTCTTGCCTGTATTGCAAGGTACGAGATTGAGCACGGCTCAATGCCCGACCACGGCAGAAGATAGAGAAAATATGAGTGTCGTCCCCTATGCCTCGGCCATAGGGTCTATCATGTATGCTATGCTGTGTACCAGACCTGATGTAAACCTTGCCGTAAGTTTGGTAGGAAGGTACCAAAGTAATCCCGGCATGGAACACTGGACAACGGTCAAGAATATCCTGAAGTACCTGAAAAGGACTAAGGAAATGTTTCTTGTTTATGGAGGTGACGAAGAGCTCGTCGTAAAGGGTTACGTCGATGCTAGCTTCGACACAGATCTGGATGACTCTAAGTCACAAACCGGATACGTGTATATTTTGAATGGTGGGGCAGTAAGCTGGTGCAGTTGCAAGTAAAGTGTTGTGGCGGGATCTACATGTGAAGCGGAGTACATGGCAGCCTCGGAGGCAGCACAAGAAGCAGTCTGGGTGAAGGAGTTCATTACCGACCTAGGAGTCATACCCAATGTGTCGGGCCCGATAACTCTCTTCTGTGACAACACTGGAGCTATTGCCCTTGCCAAGGAGCCCAGGTTTCACAGGAAGACCAGTGGGTGAAGGAGTTCATTACCGACCTAGGAGTCATACCCAATGTGTCGGGCCCGATGACTCTCTTCTATGACAACACTGGAGCTATTGCCCTTGCCAAGGAGCCCAGGTTTCACAGGAAGACCAGGCATATCAAGCGTCGCTTCAACTCCATTCATGAAAGTGTTCAAAATGGAGACATGGAGATTTGTAAAGTACATACGGACCTGAATGTGGCAGATCCATTGACTAAACCTCTCCCTAGAGCAAAACATGATCAACACCAGAACTGCATGGGTGTTCGATTCATCACAATGTAACTAGAATATTGACTCTAGTGCAAGTGGGAGACTGTTGGAAATATGCCCTAGAGGCAATAATAAAATGGTTATTATTATATTTCTTTTTCATGATAATTGTCTATTGTTCATGCTATAATTGTGTTATCCGGAAATCGTAATACATGTGTGAATACATAGACCACAACACGTCCCTAGTGAGCCTCTAGTTGACTAGCTCGTTGATCAAAAGATAGTCATGGTTTCCTGACTATGGACATTGGATGTCATTGATAACGGGATCACATCATTATGAGAATGATGTGATGGACAAGACCCAATCCTAAGCATAGCTCAAAGATCGTGTAGTTCGTTTGATGTAGCTTTTCTGAATGTCAAGTATCATTTCCTTAGACCATGAGATTGTGCAACTCCTGATACCGTAGGAGTGCCTTGGGTGTGCCAAACGTCACAATGTAACTGGGTGACTATAAAGGTACATTACAGGTATCTCCGAAAGTGTCTATTGGGTTGGCACGAATCGAGACTGGGATTTGTCACTCCGTATAACGGAGAGGTATCTCTGGGCCCACTCGGTAATGCATCATCATAATGAGCTCAATGTGATCAAGTGGTTGATCACGGGATCATGCATTACGGTATGAGTAAAGTGACTTGCCGGTAACGAGACTGAACAAGGTATTGGGATACCGACGATCGAGTCTCGGGCAAGTAACGTACCGATTGACAAAGGGAATTGTATACGGATTGATTGAGTCCTCGACATCGTGGTTCATCCGATGAGATCATCGAGGAGCATGTGGGAGCCAACATGGGTATCTAGATCCCGCTATTGGTTATTGACCGGAGAGTCGTCTCGGTCATGTCTGCATGTCTCCCGAACCCGTAGGGTCTACACACTTAAGGTTCGGTGACACTAGGGTTGTTAGGAAGACTTGTATGTGATAAACGAATGTTGTTCGGAGTCCCGGATGAGATCCCAGACATCACGACGAGTTCCGGAATGGTCCGGAGGTGAAGATTTATATGTAGGAAGTTGTCATACGGTCACCGGAAAGGTTCGGGGGCATATCGGTATTGTACCGGGGCCACCGGAGGGGTTCCGGGGGTCCACCGGGAGGAGCCACCTCTCTCGGAGGGCCTAATGGGCTGTAGAGGAAAGGGAAACATCCCTACATGGGCTGGCCGCATCCCCCCCTTGGTCACATGCGCCTAGGGTTGGGGGGAAACCCTAAAGGGGGCGCCCCCCTTGCTTGGGGGGCAAGCCCCCTCCCCTTGCCCCCCCTCTAGATCTTATCTAGAGGGGGCCGGCCCCCTTCCTCCTTCTCCTATAAATAGAGGGGCAAGGGGACGGCTGCATACAACATCCAAGGTGTAGCCCCTTCCCTCTCCAACACCTCTCCTCCTCCGTAAGAGCTTGGCGAAGCCCTGCCGGAGTACTACAGCTTCACCACCACCACGCCGTCGTGCTGCTATTGGAGCCCTCTTCCTCAACCTCTCCCTCCTCCTTGCTGGATCAAGGCGCGGGAGATGTCCTCGCTCCGTACGTGTGTTGAACGCGGAGGTGCCGTCCATTCGGCGCTAGGATCTTCGGTGATTTTGATCACGTCGAGTACGACTCCATCAACCCCGTTCTCTTGAACGCTTCCGCTCGTGATCTACAAGGGTATGTAGATGCACTCTTCTCTCCCTCGTTGCTAGATGACTCCATAGATTGATCTTGGTGATGTGTAGAAAATTTTGAAATTCTGCTACGTTCCCCAACATGAATAAGCTCCGAAGAGAAGAAAGGTAAAAGATCCTTTTGAAAAGAAAGTTGTAGAGAAAAATGTTTGCTATGGGCTTGCCAGTTTCTAGGGTGACGTCCTATAGTCAACATGTGCTCTGATACCATCTTGTAGCGACCCGGCCCGAATGGATCAAGTCTCTGTGCTTAAGTGTCATCCTTGGATCGGTATGCTGACACACACAGTACTCGAGGATTTATAACAGAGGTAAATCACATGTATAAGTAACGTAAATACTATTACCTCAATCCAACTAGCGGAAGTAACAAGGTTGTGGATTCCCGTCAACACCAACGGCAAAGTTGAGTGTAGAAATCGTAACCCTAACGTATCACTTACTCGTCGTAAGATAATCCTGCAACATGAGACGTTGCAGCCACAAAGGGCAGTACATTGAATGTACTGGCAAATTCACACCATAGAGAGAAATGATGAACAATGGCTATCACTACATGCATATATGGCTGGTGGAAAAGCTCTACGGTTATAAGGTTTTTGCGAAAAGCCAATTTTTCCCTACTGCAAAGGAATAAAAAAATTTAACTATCATGGTGGTTGTTAAACATTGAGAATGGTTGACAGCATTCTCAATCCCAATTAAGCATCATCATTAAAACCCAACAATATTTATTTAAAGTAACATGATGAGATTCACATGATAATCCAAGTACTAGATACTCAAGATGTCCATAACCGGGGACACGGCTAATCATGATTAGTTTATACACTCTGCAGAGGTTTGCGCACTTTTCCCCACAAGACTCGATCGCCTCCGTTGGATTTCTCGCACTACATGGTGTTTGAGAAACGGATGACCGAGACATAGTCTTTCAGAAGCGCTAGCACCTTACGATGGATAGACTGTTACACCTACTTTCCCCTACATCTGCTAGTCTACCATGTAAGAGTTCGCACGACTTAATCAACTATGCTAGAGCCCATAATAGCTTGTGGCTGCACACGGAAGTTTCTAGTATGAAAAATCTCATGATCCCTTTGGGCCTGGGTGGCGGTCCATAAAAAAACAGGCAATCCTGGTCTACCCAGGTGCCTAGATAGGCAAATCCTGGAATAACCAGGTGCCTCAATCCACCTAGATGTGTTTTTAAGTTTCCACCTTAAGTAAACCATTAATTAAACTCTCACATCTGTCATGGATACTCTCAAAACCCAATCCACGTCTATGGGCATAGCATGGTGAAGTAAGCATAACGTAATAGTAACTCCCAAGGGTTTGATAATAAACAGGTAATAGGTACTACCTCAACTACTTCCCATCCCACAATTTAATTAGATCCTAATCATGCAATATTTGAGGTTTGATCTAATGCAATAAAAACTGGGTATGAAAGGGATATGATCAAAGTGTGAACTTGCCTGCAATGTTGATGAAGATGATTCGCACTCAAAACTCTTGATAGATCTACTCGTCACACTCCGGTCAATCTATCGTAAGCAAGCAATAGTAACCATACATAAGCAATCACTCAAAATATCAGAAAGATCGAAGAAGATGATTCGGAAAACATCAAAACCAAGAAAATAACTCTTGCAACATAAAACAATTTCTAACATTACCAAATTATGTGAATTTGGCCTTATCAGAAAGTTTAGGTCAAGAGCTTCGATTTGCAAAAAGATTCAACTCAAACGGAGCTACGAAACTCAAGTTATGATCAAACGAAGTTTGAATTCAAATCTGATCTAATTCAATTTTTAAAATTTCAAATACATATTTGAGTTGTTTATCTTGATAGAGGAGGTCATAACGAAGATGTGGGCGTTGGTTTCGTTGAATTTGGACTAACGAGTAAAAAGTTATAGTCGTTTGAAAACCAGGGGCTGATCTGTAAATAAATACTCACAAATGAGTCCCTGGCAGAAAACTAAAAAAGAAAAGAAAAAAGAAAAAAACTATCGAGCGAACGCTCGCTATAGAGACCTAACGAACAAAAGCGTTCACTAACAGATCTAACCTAGCGAACATTCACTAAATAACTAGGTTAATAAAAACAAAACCGGGTTTAACAAAAAAATGAAACTGAAAAAAATAAACCGGTTCGGACCGGGCGTTTTTTTTACCGGTCCACGGCGGGTCAACGACAAAAGCGACGGCGGCGGGTTTCGGCGACGACAGGACGGCGGCGGCGGCTCGGGTTCGGCCGGGGCGGCGGTTCCGGTCATCCAGGAGGGCGGCGAAGGGGTCGGGGAGGGGCGGCGCGGCGAGGCGAGAAGGATGGCGGCGTCGGCGGTGGTCGACGGTGACGGGACGGAGCGGGGCAGCGGCGGTGGCGAGATCCGGCAGCGGCGGAGCTGCGGCGCGGGGCGGTGAAAGAGGAGAGAGAGGGGTCCGGGCGGGGCTTATAAAAGCGGAGGGAGGGGCGAGCTGGCGTGCAGAAGGGGCAAGGGGCGGCGCAGAGTCCGGGGCGGCCCGGACGTCGAGGTGGCGGCGCGGCGACGGACTCCCGAGCGGAGTCCGCATCGGGGACGACGGGTGAGGCGGAGCGGGCTGGGCTGGGCTGGCGCTGGGCTGGGCCGGCCCAGTCGAGGAAAGTTAAAAAAACATTTTCCAGATAAATAAAATAATAAAAACGTAATAACTAAAATTTTATATAGGCATACAATATATCAAAATTTTCAGAAAAAGATTGTCTACAACGTGAACATTTTTATAATGCCAAATAAAATCCACCCAAATTCAGATAAATCAAAGAGTGCTACTGGTCTATTAAAATCCAACAAAAATCATTTTAAAAATACCAAAATAATTTCAAATTAATTTTTCTCCAATTTTTTTAATATAGGGAATCATGTTACCCTATTTTCCATATATTTTATTTTTGGAGAAAAATAATTTGAATAAAACTCAAATAACTCCAAACCGAAAATAAATTCAAAAGAACTTTGAATTTAATTCTTTGATACTCCCAACTCATATTTCATATAATTTGAAGAAGTCATTTTATCTACGCTCGCGAAAATCATTGAGTTGCATAAAGTTCTTGGGTTGGAAATATTTTCCAAATGAAATTCTAATATTTTCAACACCCCTTGTCATTTAAATAAATGGAAGAAGTCATGTCATCTTCTCTCCAGGGTTTCGTGGTGAAAAGAATTTGAATTCCCGGAGATCATAAATGCAAAAAGAAAGTTTGGGAAAGTTCTTTTATTCCCTCTCATTTAACTTTCAAAAAGTTTTGAATTTCACTGAATCAATCACACAACAATCAAACAATCAATCAAATCTATATATTTAATATAACATTCCAAAATTTAGAATTTTGGGATGTTACATCCTGTTCGTTCCGTCCGAGGCCTTGCCGTCGTCCTCCGCCTTGCGGCCTTGGTTCGCTTGCCGTGCGCGGTGCGCCACCCTCTGTCGGTGTACTAGAATAGGGGTACCCTAGTACCCCGAACTTGTGCACGGGCAGTTGCAGCACCCCGCGGCAAGGCTTGCCGGGCGAACGCCAAGATCCTCCAAGGTTCCCTTGGAGCCATTCAAGAACAAAGTATTTAAGCTCAGGAGACAAGGCCCCGGCAAGAGGAGCTTGCCGGGAAGGCCAACCGAGACACTCCAAGGAACTTGCCGCGACGCGCCACGCGCTCCGGCAAGGCAACAAGGCCCCGGCAAGAGGAGCTTGTCGGGAAGACCAACCAAGGTACCTCAAGGCCCGGTGAGCGACAAGCTTCCGGACCCGACAAGATAACAACAGCGGCAAGGCGCTTGCCGCGGTAGGCGGCACTCTGTGCCCACGCTCTAGCGCATCCACCAACGTGTCGCTTTGGGGGCCTCTCCAGGCGCGCGTGGCGGGAGGCTGTGCAGCCAGCGGTGCGCAGTGGCATGCGAAGCTGACAAGATCGCCATCGTGGCGAACGGTGGCGCCCCTAACGGTCCTTTTTTGCACTGTTTGGGCGACTCAGACGGGCCTTTAATGCCCTTGTCCCCTGCCGTCAGGGTTAGGTAGGGTGCACTGTACAAGTAACTGTACCAACCACCTCACTTTTACATTTGTGCCCTTCTCTGCATTGCCACCTGTCGGTGACCCCTTTAGCGTATAAAAGGAGGCCCATGCGCAACGTAGAGGGGGTTCGGTTCGGTTCGATTCATTCGTGAGCCAGAAAACACTTAGCTCTCTCTCTAGAGCAAGAGGATAATAGAATCAGACAAGCAGCAGTAGGAGTGTTATCTCTCCGGAGAGCTCGGAAGCTGGGTAAACTGCTCGTGTGCTTCGCCTCGATCTGCTCTTCGTGCGATCTCCGCCCCCCGCCGAACCGAAAGGGGCCCGGTCCGCCGGCCCCATAGGTGTTCGAGGATAAGTTTCCCCGACATCTTTGGCGCGCCAGGTAGGGGGGCATCGAGATTGTGTGAACCTGATCCGGCGTTCACACGAGCTAGATCTTCATTCCCTTCATCAACATGCCACCGAAGAAGAAGACTTCGGCGGCAGCCGCTCCATCCACGTCACTTCCGCCACCGTTGGAGCAAACGGGTGGTGGAATGGACGCCGGCGGAAGAATGGACGTCGACGAGGAAGCCCATGATGCCGCCAGGTCCAAGAACAAGACTGCACAAACCTCGGCGACTGTACATGTTCCGCGCCACTCTCAGGAGGGCAAGATCAACAGCGTCATGGCACTAGCAATGCCATACGCATGATAGGCCAAGACCAAGCTGGTGGATCTCGGGGCGCTCAAGACCAGCATGCATGCCAGCATGTTGGCACGAGCGGGGCACGGTCGCCTGGACGGGATACTGCTCCTTCTAACATAGTTAGAAGTTCGAGCACGTCCCGCTCCTCGCGCCGTCCGCCCCTGCCACCCACCACTCCAGCAGAAGCTTTGGCGCGAGCTCAACTTCTCCTAGATTACCCTCCGACGTCGGACAAGATCGACGAATGGAGGGCCACCATTCAGAGTCTCATCGGCTACGCCAACGGCGACACTCCATGGCGGCCGAGTGCGTCGCCGCCGCGGCAGGGTTGCCAGGCGCGAGCCGGTGGCGACGAAACGGGTGGAGGTGCAACTACCATGCAATCACCACCCCGAAGGCCAAGATCACCGACTCGCCGGATCCACCTCGACAGCGACTCCACCGCGTCTTCGGATCCACGAGCTCGTCGCGATCAGCGCCAAGTTCTTCATGATCGGCAACAAGAAGACGCTCGAACTCGCATCGAGCGCTGAAGAGAAGCGCGACGTCAATCCGACAAGCGCGTTGGGCCCTCTGTTGACATGCATGCGCCAGGGGAACCAGGCGATCTGCCGTACGCGGTAGGTTGCCCTGCGTTCACTCGTGAGCTGCGGCAAGTCCAGTGGCCCAGCACGAAGAACTTCAAGCCAGACGTACCGGAGAAGTACGACGGCAAGACACATCCGTCAGAGTTCCTCAGCATCTACACCATCGCGGTGCAGGCTGCCGGGGGACGGGATGACAAGATCCTTGCCAACTACTTCCCGCTGGTGCTCAAGCCCAACGTCAGATCCTGGCTCATGCACTTGCCGGACAACTCCATATCCTCTTGGGCTGATCTGTGCCATCAATTCGTCGGCGCCTTCACAGGAGGACACAAGCCTCATGGCCAGGAGAGTGATCTTCATCTGCTCGCCCAGAAGGAAGGAGAGCCCCTGCGCAAGTACATTCAGAGATTCAGCAGTGTGCAACACAACATCCCAGACGTCCACCCTGCCGCGGTGATCAGCGCGTTCCATCAGAACATGCGGAACCGCAGGATGCGGAAGGAAATGGCGATGTGCAAGATCAGGGACGTCAATGAGTTATATGCACTGGCCGACAAGTGTGCACGCGCTGAGGAAGGGAGGAGACTCCCCGGAGAGAATGTAGGAGCGGGAGGATCTGACAGTGAAGATGCTGCCCCGACAAGGAAAAACCGGCGGCGGAACAACAGAAGGAGGAAAGGCAAAGAGGTGCTAGTTGTTGAGCAGTCTGGCAACGGTGGTGGCGCCAAGGAAGCCAAAGCTGATGACTCCGGCAAGGAGGTTGCCGCGGAGGTGGCGGTCGCCGACAAGCAGGACGGCACCAACAAGCAGTATTGCAAGATCCACCGCACCAAGGGCCATGATCTCCAGAACTGCAAGAAAGTCGAGCAGCTTGTTGAGCAACATAAAGCTGAATACGAGCGGCGCGACAAGGAGAAGGCCCAGGAATGTGCTGGGGGATCCGGAAAGAAACGTCCCAGCCGAGGAGGACGCCACGGCAAGGCCAAGCAGCGGCAAGGAGACAGACCTCCCCGCGGCCGCGACAAGGATGAAGATGACGACGATGATGAAGACATGGATGATGAGGAGACTGATGAGCAGGAGTTCCAGAAAGCCACGGAGGTCTTGTGCGTTGACGGTGGTGCTTCTCTGCACACCTTGCACCGCCAGCTCAAGCAGTGGGTGCGAGAAGTTAATGCAGCAGAACCACCCGTCGAGTCACGCAAGCCTCTGAAATGGTCCAGCACGCCTATCATCTTTGATATTGAGGACCACCCTGATCGCATAACTGCGGTCGGGTGCTTGTCGATGTTGGTTTCACCAACAATCCGCAACCTCAAGGTCACTAAGATGCTAGTTGACGACGGGGCCGGCTTGAATCTGATCTCCTCCGCGGTGCTCCAGAAACTCCAGATCCCCGACAGCGAGCTCGAAGAGACCGGTACATTTCAAGGAATCAACCCGGGAAGGAGCAAGCCGAAGGGAAAGATCACGTTGCCGGTAACATTTGGCAGCGAACTGAACTTCAGGACTGAGAGGGTCACGTTTGATGTTGCTGACTTTCCATTACCTTACAATGGAATCCTTGGCCGTCCGGCACTCGCCAAGTTCATGGCAGCCTCTCACTATGCGTACAACATACTGAAAATGCCAGGCCTGATAAGTGTCATCTCTGTCCCTGGCGACAAGAAGGATGCTCTTATCTGTGCCGACAAGATCTACCGAGAAGTAGCAGCCGCAGCAGAACGCAAGACACTTGTCGCTGAAGCTCCCGAGGGGAAGAAGAAGACCAAGTCCGGCAAGAGCTCTGATGCCCACTCCGGCAAGCGCACCTCTTTGGAGTGCTGCGCTACCATCGAGGACGCACCATCGAGCTCCACCGGCAAGTGTAAGAAGGCAATGGCAGCTCCACCTGAGACCAAGAAGGTGTCCGCCAAGGAGGATGGCACTGGTGGTACCTTCACCATCAGCGCCACTCTTGACCCCAAATAGGAAAGCGCGCTCGTTGCTTTCCTGCGGGCGAATGTCGACGTGTTTGCATGGTAACCGTCTGATATCCCCGGTGTTCCCAGGAAAGTAATTGAGCATCAACTTGCCGTCTGTCCTCATGCGCGGCCCGTCAAGCAGAGAGTCAGGAAGCAGGCAGTGGAGCGCCAAGAATTCATCGCAGAAGAAATCAAGAAGTTGGAAGCAGCAGGCCTTGTCAGAGGAGTGCTCCATCCCACGTGGTTGGCCAATCCTGTTGTTGTGCGCAAGGCTAACGGGAAATGGAGACTTTGTATTGACTTCACTGATGTTAATAAAGCTTGTCCCAAAGACCCATTTCCCTTGCCGCGCATTGACCAGATTGTTGACTCCACAGCCGGATGTGATTTGCTTTCATTTCTTGATGCATACTCAGGATACCATCAGATCTTCATGGCAGAAGAGGATGAAGAGAAAACCGCATTTATCACCCCGTGTGGCACGTACTGCTTCGTACGGATGCCTTTCGGTTTGAAGAATGCTGGTTCAACATTCGCAAGGGTAGTCCACCATGCTTTTGAGCCGCAAATGCACAGAAATGTGGAAGCTTACATGGATGACATAGTGGTCAAGAGCAAGAACAGGGCGACCCTGATTCAAGATTTAGATGAGACATTTGCGAATCTGCGCAAGATCAACCTCAAGCTTAACCCCGAGAAGTGCGTGTTTGGAGTCCCTTCCGGCAAGCTTCTCGGGTTCTTCGTGTCTCAGCGGGGAATTGAAGCCAATCCCGACAAGATTAAGTCCATTGAGCAGATCGAAGCACCAAAGCGCGTCAAGGATGTACGAAGGCTTGCCGGTTGCGTGGCTGCTCTCAGCAGGTTTATCTCTAGATCTGCTGAGCACGCCCTGCCATTTTTCAAAATTTTGAAAAAGGCAGGTCCAATGAAATGGACTCCGGAGGCGGAGGCTGCGCTGCAGGACTTGAAGAGATACCTGTTCTCCACTCCAACACTTGTCGCACCTAAGCCGCAAGAGAAGTTGCTGCTGTACATAGCGGCAACCAATCAAGTGGTTAGTGCTGCGTTAGTGGCGGAGAGAGAGGCAGATGATGAGCCAGCAACCACGGCAGATGGATCCAGCGACAAGCAGGGGGCTTCGCCGACAAGCTCTGGTCCCGACAAAGATGGATCTGCGCAGGAGCATGATAAGATGCAGAAGAGAATGGTGCAGCGTCCAGTTTACTTTGTCAGTTCCCTTCTACAGGGGGCTAGATCAAGGTACTCTGGTGTGTAGAAGTTGCTTTTCGGCCTCCTCATGGCCTCGAGAAAGCTGCGCCATTACTTCCAAGCACATGAAATCACAGTCGTCACTCGCTTTCCGCTGAAGTGGATACTGCAAAATCCAGAAGCAACAGGCAGGATTGTCGAGTGGGCGCTGGAACTGTCAAGCTTTGGCCTCAAGTTTGAGAGCACTTCAACTATCCAAAGCAGAGCATTGGCAGAGTTCATAGCAGAGTGGACGCCAACCCCAGATGAAGAAATTCCAGAGACGAGCATCCCCGTCAAAGAGGCAAGCAGAGAGTGGCTGATGTACTTTGATGGTGCCTTCTCGCTGCAAGGCGCTGGTGCGGGCGTGCTGCTTGTCGCACCCACCGGAGAGCACCTCAAGTACGTAGTCCAGATGCACTTTCCCAAGGAGCAAGCAACCAACAATACTGCAGAGTATGAAGGATTGCTTGCCGGTCTCAGAATCGCAGCAGACCTTGGGATCAAGAAGCTCATTATCAGGGGTGCCTCACAGCTTGTCGTCCGCCAAGTGAACAAGAACTACCAGAGTCCATTGATGGAAGCATATGTTGATGAAGTGAGGAATCTAGAAGAGCACTTTGACGGCCTACAGATGGAACATATCCCGAGAGCTCAGAATGACATTGCTGATGGCCTGTCAAAGTGCGCCGCACTAAAGTTACCTGTGGAACCAGGGATCTTTGTGCTCAAGTTGACTCAACCATCCGTAACACCCTCAACTGGACAAAGCAAGAAGAGGAAGTTGGTTTCTGGCGACTACTTTCCGGCAGAGCTCCCCAAAGCCGCCGCCAAGAAAGTCCCCAAAATCAACACCAAGAATGCTGAGGGGCAGTCTGCTCCGGCAAACCTTATGGTTTGCTCCGTTGAAGCAGACGCTCCCAACAAGTTTTGCTCCGGCAAGCTTGCCGGGGAACATCAAGCTCCAGCAGGGCCGCAAGTCCTTGCCGTAGAAGCGGATGTTCCCGCAGCAGCAGATGTGCCTTTAGTCCTTGTTGTCGAGCCGCAAGCTCCAGCATGGGCACAGCAGATTGTCCATTTCCTTCAGACAGGAGAACTTCCCGAAGAGCAAGAAGAAGCGGAAAGAGTAGCCCGGCAGTCAAGTATGTACCAGTTTGTCGATAGCATACTGTACAGAAGAAGACTCAACGGTGTGAAATTGAAGTGTATTTGCTGGGAAGATGGACGAAAGCTGTTGGCAGAAATACATGGAGGCATATGTGGCCACCACATAGGCGCAAGGGCACTTGCCGGCAAAGCTTTCCGGCAAGGCTTCTTTTGGCCGACAGCCCTCCAGGATGCAACTGCACAAGTAACCAAGTGTGAAGCGTGCCAGTTCCACTCCAAACAGATACACCAGCCAGCTCAAACTCTCCAGATGATCCCTTTATCCTGGCCATTTTCAGTCTGGGGGCTCGATATCCTCGGCCCTTTCCCCCGACCTATCGGGGGCTTTGAGTACTTGTACGTCGCAATCGACAAGTTCACAAAGTGGCCGGAAGTGCAGCCAGTGAGGAAGGTGACATCACAGTCAGCAGTCAAGTTCTTCAGGTCAATTGTTTGCCGTTTCGGGATCCCTAACAGGATCATCACCGACAACGGCACGCAATTCACGAGCCGCACCTTCATGCAGTATGTCCAAGACCTTGGCGCCAAGGTCTGCTTCGCTTCTGTTGCTCATCCGAGAAGCAACGGTCAAGCAGAGAGGGCAAATGCTGAAGTGCTGCGCGGTCTCAAGACCAGAACTTTCGACAGGCTGCGCAGGTGCAGAAGAAACTGGATCGAGGAGCTGCCGGTGGTTCTTTGGTCGATCAGAACGACGCTAAATCGAGCCACTGGCCAGATGCCTTTCGCTCTAGTCTATGGAGTAGGGGAAGTTCTCCCCACGGAACTCGTATACGGATCGCCTTGAGTGCTCGCTTATGATGAGCTTGAGCAAGAACAGCTGCGACAAGACGACGCGCTGTTCCTTGAGGAAGATCGTCTTCAGGCTGCTGTATGAGCTGCTCGATAACAGCAAGCTTTGTGCCGCTACCATAGCCACAAAGTTAAGGCCAGAAGCTTCGAGGAAGGCGACCTTGTTCTTCGGCGCGTTCAGTCCGCCAAGAATTCCAACAAGTTGACGCCGAAGTGGGAAGGCCCTTATCGGGTGAGACGAGTCACAAGGCCCGGCGCTGTCCGCCTTGAGACCGAAGATGGCATTCTGGTGAGCAACTCCTGGAACATAGAACATCTTCGTAAGTTTTTCCCATAGGGCGCGGTTTCCGGAACCCCGTTCCGGCAACCACCTTTTGTACAAGTCTTGCCGCTGTTGCATATAATCCTTTGTACAAAGCCGGGCGCAGATCCCGTGCATAAATAAAACCCCATGTGCTCCGCACAACTTGTCCATTTCATGCATTAGCTTCTTTCTTGCATGCGATTATCTGACACTTTGTGCAGCACCTACATCCGGTAAGCAGTAACGAGCCGAAGAGCTCCATATTATTATTTTCTCTTCTTTCTTCTTTTTCAACAAAGGAAAAGAAGGTTCCCTCGCACACAAGTTTGCCGGGGGGAAGGAGAAGATTGTGGTATGGACCAGGCATCGTTCAAGCAAAGTCTTGCCTTGCCGGGAAGCAAACGACAGAAAAGCTAAGTTGCCAAAGTTTGAGCAATCAGTTTTTAAATTTTTGAGTTATCTTCCTCGAACGACCCTGCTTTGTATGGAAAACCTGTGCGCGGAGGAACCAACTCGTGGCTAGTTGCGCCCTTACTTTGTTTCGAGCCCGCTCAACAGCTTAAGTGTGCTGCATCTAGTCGCGAAAAGGTTTCTTGTCGGAAGCAGCGCCGCCAGCAGGCTGCTGAAGTTCCGCACTCGGCGCTCGCGGCTCGGGTGCCTGCGCCGACAAGTTCCCTAGAAGCATAGGGTAAAAACATATAAAGGAAGGAATCTAGTAGAGGAAATAACATAGTAATTGATAACAGAAATAAAGTTATATTACAAGATAACTTGTCGCAGCTCTAACAGAATGTTTTCATAACATGATTAGCAGCGGCAAGGGAAAAGAAGAAATGGACGGCCTAGTCTATGCGTCCGCCCTCGACCCTCTTGATCTCGCTCACCTTGTCCACAATGGGTGCGACAAGGGCCTTGAGTGCATCCAGATCGGCGTCAGGCGGCAAGGACCTGAGGACGTTGGTGAAGCTGAGGCCTGGATTGTGGAAGGCCACCTTCATCAGCACCTTCTGGAGAACCCCGGCGCAGATTTTGCATGACTCGTCGGCCAGCTGCTTCGGGATCCTCTCCCGGAGCCGCTGGAGTGTCGTCGCCATGCCCTTGAAGAACAGGCTGAGCTTGGCGCTGGGTTGAAGACTCTCGTCGGAAGGATACCCAAAGTCCTCCATCCCCAGCTGCGCCAGCTCCTCATTGATGACTGCGGCAATGTTCACCAGACCCTCGGTCCAGTGCTCCACAGTGTCTCTGAACGAGTTCTGGGTAACTGCAATGCTCTCCAGCAGCGCGGCGTCAGCCTTGACCTTCTCCGACAAGGTCTTCTCCCGCTCCTTGGCGGCCTCCAGCGTCTGTGTCAGCGTGGCCAGCTTTAGCTCCAGGTCTGCTTTGGAATCCTTGGCGGCGCTGAGCTCCTTGCCCCTCTCAGCGAGAAGACCTTGCAGCTCACCGTGGGCGGTAGCACCCTTCTCACGCTCACGCTTGAGCGCGGCAAGCTCCTCGCCGCTCTTCCCAATGTTGGCCTCCAGCTGCGCCACCTTCTCCTCCAGCTCTTTCTTGGCGGCCTCTGCAATTCCCGCAGCGTCCTTTGCCTCCTTGAGCGCCCCGCCAAGTGCTTGCTCGCGCTCGGCGAGCTCTTCCTCATAGCTGTCGAGGTTGGCCTTCTGCTGCACTAGTTCACCTTCCCGCGCGGACTGCTTCTCGGCGGCCAGCCTTTGCTCCTCCTCAGCTTTGGCCTTCTCGAGAAGGAAGGCCGTGCGCTCCTCGTCGAGTCGCTCCCGCTCCTACGCCAGGGACCGGAGAGCTTCTTGATTGTAGCCCCGGAGCTCCTCCACGCGCTTCTCCATGTCGACTCCCACCTTCGCGAAAAGCGCTTCCCGGGAAGCCAGCTTGGCTTGCCGGGCGCGGTAGAGTGACAGCAGCTTCCGCAGCAGCTGCTCCTCCTCAGGCTCGCCACTACTGCTGCCGAGCGCGTCAACCAACGACAGTCCGGCGGAGGCGAGCACCTCCTCATCAAAAGTCTCCCCCTCGACCGGCGCCCTGGAGCTCGATGCCCAGGGTAGCTTGATGAAGATACCGTCGCCGGCCTTCAAGTAGGCGCCGGCTGGGGCTCCTCGGAGCCCGGCTCCGCAGAAGCAGCAGAGGGATCGGCGGTCGGTGCAGCGCCTGGCGCTCCTGCGGCCTCAGGGTCGTCAGTGCGATCGCCCAACCCCTCGCCGGTTTCTGCTGTGGCAGCCTTGGCGGCCTCCTCGCCGGCGGCCTCGTCAGCACCGGCCCCTTCCTCGCCGGCGCCCTCTGTCTCCATTGACTCAGTAGCAGAAGGGTCTGAAGAACGAAGAAGGGAGAAAAATCAATCCAAAATCCAAGGGAAGAAAATCAGAAGAAGAAGAACCCAAGGGAAAGTTTCTGGGCAAGTGGATCACCTGTGCCAAGATCTGCAGTTGCGGCCTCGGTCGCCGCAGGATCAACGGTGCCGTCCCTTGCCGGAGAGTTCCCCCTTGCCGGAGAGCGCTCCCTTGCCGGGGACTCCTCCCTTGGCGGTGCAGTCGAAGCAGGTGGCACTTCGGGACCAACTTCTGGGCGCTCCTGATGTGACTGCTCTGCTCCTGCACAAATCAACAAGCAAGATATCAAACAAAGGAAAAAGCACTCATGCGCGCCCGACAGCAAAGAAAAAACTATGAACTTACGCTAGGGGCTGCGCTGGGGGCTGATTTGAAGAATGATGGCCGGCTCCGTCAAGGTGGTCTCGGATCCACCTCCTGCGGGCACGGTGGGGTCATCCTCGATGACAATCACCGCGGCCTTGGCCCTCTTCGCCGCTCTCTGGGCCAGCGTCCTGAAAAGAAAGGAGTCCAGATTGGAGCAAGTCAGATACAAGATATAAACAGCAAGATTGAAGAACTACAAGAGCACCGAAGAAACTTACTCTTCTTCCTCCTCGTCGGAGCTGAGCACGGAAAGATCGAAGTCCGGACCTCCTCCGGTGCGGCGAGGCAGAGGAGTAGGATCCCTTGCCCGCTTGGCGGGGGCGGTGGCGGTGACCCGGGAAGATCCCGCTCCAGTTGCCGCTGTTGCGTGAGGCGCTCCCGCAGCAACATTGCTTGCCGCGATAGAGCGCGCCGCACGGCTCGGCGGCTGTTGACCCGGCTGCCGCCCCGCTGCGTCCCCGGCCCTGCGAAGGCGCCTTCTTGGCGGGGCCGGGGGCTCCGCCTACTGCAAGTTTTCTGAAGGCTCGGGCTCCTCCTCGCCGGCCTCGCTCGGCTCGGCTTCGGAACCAGCAGGCTCCTCCTCGCCAATGAACTCCGCGCGCTCGGCAAGGTTTGCCGCCTCTGCAGCCTCCGCCTCCTCCATAGTGAACCCAAACACGCCCGCGGCAGCTGCGGCCGCAACCTCTTCCGCCCTAGTGGCAATGCGCTGCAGCTCCTCGTCGGTGGTGTCACGGGTGAGGCTCTTCTGCTCGTCAGCGTGGACCGGCACTTCTTCCAAGTTGTCAAAGAACGCTTGCACGACGTCATCGGCAGGCTCTTGCCAAGTTGGAACAATTCCGTGTGAATCACACAATGGCATCATGGCGCGGATCCGGCCAAGAGAAGAATTGTTGCACAATGGAACTACGCCCCTCGGCAGCGTGAATGGATGCTGGGGGTCGCGTTTGAATAACTCCAAGAGCATTGCGTCCAGCTCCAAGACGGTGAAGTTGTAGTTGAGGCCCGGCCGCAGCCTCATGATGTCCGCCGAATTCTTGAATTCCTAGGCGGGCCTCCCCCTCTCCTGCAGGGGGCAATGCAGCGGCGAAGGAAATCTGCCCCGACAGCACCTACAGTGAGCCCGGCAAGCCTGAGGCGAAGAATCCTAGTGATGGCAATCTTCAGCCTCTCGTCTTCCGGGGCCACGTTGCTGCAGTCATTGCCGCGCACTATTGGAGTTTGGCGCACGGCGGTGAAGGGCTGCGGATTCTCCTCGACAATCTAGCACCACTCCGCTCTCCACTCATCCCACTTGCTGCGGAGCTCACCCTCCAAGTACGCCTCCTTCTTGCCGACTCTAGAGATCCAGGCAATCCCTCCGGCAAGCGGCTCTCCTCTCTCTACCCGAGGTATGAAGTAGTGGCGGAAAAGGGCAACACTAGGGTGGACTCCGACAAAGTTTTCGCACAAATGTGCGAAAACTGCCATGGTCAGGACAACGTTGGGGGTGAAGTAAAGGAGGTGGAAGCCATATGTGTTCATGATATCACAGAAGAACTCCGAGAAGGGCGGGCAGAGCCCGCAATAGAAGAATAGCACGAAGAATGGGTACCCGTTTGGAGCCAACTCCGAAGCAGTGGCCGGGAGTACCCTCGTGCGCGGATGCGCACGCGTCTCCGTCGCCCAAAAGAGGTAGAAGTACTCCCTCAGCTCCTGCACGCCGAGCTGAGGGGAGAAGATCGCCCGCTCCTTCCGCAGCGCCGCGAGCCGCTGCGCCTCGGCTGACTTCACGCCCTTTCCCTTGTCGGCTTTCGGGGCCATGGCGGAGGTGGTGAAGGAGGTCGACGGCGTGGTGATGCTGGTGGCAATGGGGGGCGGAGCGCTGCTCTCTCGGCTTCGAGAAGAAGGGGGGAGCGGCGGAGGTTCGTGAAGATGAAGTAGCAGCAACCAGCAAGGGGGAACGAACTGCCCCTGTTTCCCCTGCTTATAAAGAGGGAAGGCCAACCGAGACACTCCAAGGAACTTGCCGTGACGCGCCATGCGCTCCGGCAAGGCAACAAGGCCCCGGCAAGAGGAGCTTGCCGGGAAGACCAACCAAGGTACCTCAAGGCCCGGTGAGCGACAAGCTTCCGGACCCGACAAGATAACAACAGCGGCAAGGCGCTTGCCGCGGCAGGCGGCCACTCTGTGCCCACGCTCCAGCGCATCCACCAACGTGTCGCTCTGGGGGCCTCTCCAGGCGCGCGTGGCGGGAGGCTGTGCAGCCAGCGGTGCGCAGTGGCATGCGAAGCTGACAAGATCGCCATCGTGGCGAACGGTGGCGCCCCTAACGGTCCTTTTCTGCACCGTTTGGGCGACTCAGACAGGCCTTTAATGCCCTTGTCCCCTGCCGTCAGGGTTAGGTAGGGTGCACTATACAAGTAACTGTACCAACCACCTCACTTTTTACATTTGTGCCCTTCTCTGCGTTGCCACCTGTCGGTGACCCCTTTAGCGTATAAAAGGAGGCCCATGCGCAACGTAGAGGGGGTTCGGTTCGGTTCGATTCATTCGTGAGCCAGAAAACACTTAGCTCTCTCTCTAGAGCAAGAGGATAATAGAATCAGACAAGCAGCAGTAGGAGTGTTATCTCTCCGGAGAGCTCCGTAGCTGGGTAAACTGCTCGTGTGCTTCGCCTCGATCTGCTCTTCGTGCGATCTCCGCCCCTTGCCGAACCAAAAGGGGCCCGGTCCACCGGCCCCATAGGTGTTCGAGGATCAGTTTCCCCGACACCCTCTTTCGTTGTCAACATTGTCAACAACCGAGAGGAACAAGGAGATGACTGTACATGGAGAGGATGACAGTAGGGACCCACCAGCGTCATGGCAGTATGCAAGCAAGTGCCTCTATAGTACAAGCCCAAAAATATGGTTCCTCCTAATGGTTGGACATCTGGGGCTCACGCCATTGTCAACATAGTCAATAAACGAGAGAATTACACTACGAGCGGCTGACACCAGGGACCCAGCAAGTCGCGCAGTTTTTTTGAGGAACAAGCAGTTGTTATTTATACTAGTTTTAGCGACGGATCACGGTAACAACGGGGCTGGGCAGGGTTGTGGGCCGTCTAGCCACGGTTTTATTTATGTTTACCACATCATGAGCCCAGTTGTGTTTTTTTCTTGCTGAAACTGGCTAGCCCAGTTCTATTTTTTTTAAAGAAATACCCAAACAAGGCCTACTTGCTTTATCGGCCCTGCTGGGCTGCAAATCTTTCAAGACGAGGAGAGTTTCATTCGGTTTGCCCAGAAATGGGCTGTGCATTTTTAAAACACATCAAACCAGGAATTAGTTTCAATTTTTTTTATTACAAGATCTTAAATTTCATTGATTTTTATGCATGGACAATTATTTGGATTTTATATTTATATAATTTTTTTTCAAAATAGTTTGAATGTGAATCGATATTTCTGGATTAAAAACAGTTGACCGCACCGAAATATGAAAAATTTCGTATACTTTTTAACCGTGGCCACAATATGGGGTGTAATGCTAACAAAAAGAAGATGGGCTCCAAAAATATTCTTAAGAATTAGCAAATGGGCTCTACATTATTAGAAATAATGGCACATGGGTTGTATGTTGTTTTCCACAGATTTCAGGCTGACTTGTGCACCTACTACAGGTTGACGCGTATGTTTTCATAAAAAAAAGGTTGACGCACACGCAACGCCCTGTCAACTTAGTCAACACACGAGAGTAGTGACTGTTGGATGTTCATCCAACGACTGTCATGCTTCTTCAATCTCTGCTCTTCATGCTCCAGGCGCTCAAACAAGCACCGGCGGGACTTCCTGCTCCCTCCTCCCGCGGCCGGCTATGCTGCCGCGCAGGCCTCACGGCCCCACCGTACTCCCATCGCTAGCCTAGCCATCCCTCTACTCACCCACACATGTTGTTATTCTCCGGCGACGGCAGACGAACCAGTAAACCCTCGTACTCCTCCGCGTGGGAAACAACTGCCGAGTATTCCCTGGCTCCGTGTCATTCCCTTCCTAGGCCTCGCCGTCGTCCACCACCCTGGTGCTCTCGGTGCGGCCTGGTCAACGTGGTCAATGAACGACATCCATCGGAAGTGGACTATATGTGGAGAGGCTGACAGCTGGGTCCACGGTCGCACACAAGGAAATGCCTCCTTATTACGCGCAAAATAATGATTCCTCCACCTGACAGCTAGGACCCACAGGAAGGGCCTCTGTATTTCACGAAAAAAACATTACCCCCGCTGACAGGTCGGACCCACCAGCTATATCTTCGCACGCAAGGAAGTGCCTCCTTATTACGCCCAAAAAAATGAATACCCCCTGCTAGCTGGGACCCACCATATTGTTGGGCTGACTTGTGGGCCTACTAAGTTGACGGGGACGGAGGGCTTTGTCAACTTAGTCAATACTCCAGTGACCGTATGATGTCCATCCAACGGCCATAGTGCTTCTTCAACCTCTGGTCTTCTTGCTCCAGCCGCCCAAATCAGCGCCAGTCGTGCCGCCTGCTCCTGCCTCCCGTGGCCGGCTGTGCTACCGTGGAGGCCTCACAGCCCCCATACTACTCCCACCACTGGCTAGGCCATCCCTCCACTCACCCACACCCCCTGTTATTCTGCAGCGACGGCAGCCTCACACCGCAGCCGAACCAGTGAACGCTCGTACTCCTCTCCGCGTGGGCATCAACTGCCGCATCTTGCCCGGCTCCGCGTTGTCCCCTTCCTAGGCCTCGCTGTCGTCCACCGCCGTGGTGCTCTCGGCGCGGCGTGGTCAATGTGGTCAACGACCGACTTCCATCGAAAGAGTACTGTACATGGAGAGGCTGATAGCTGGGTCCACGGCAACCGCAAGGAAGTGCCTCCTTATTACGCGAAAAACAATTATTCCTCCACCTGACCGCGGGGACCCACCGGACGGGCCACCAGTATTTTGCGAAAAAAATCGTTTCCCCCTGACTGTTTGGACCCATCGGATGGGCCACCATATTTCACGAAAAAAAACATTCCCCCCGCTGTCAGCTCGGACCCACCGGAAGTGCCTCCTTATTACGCATAAAAAATGAATACTCCCCCGGCTAGCTGGGACCCACCTTGGTGGGAGGCTGACTTGTGGGCCCACTAAGTTGACGGGGACAAAGGGCTTTGTCAACTTAGTCAATATGAACGATTCTAGCTCAAGTGACCGTATGACGTCCATCCAACGGTCGTAGTGCTTCTTCAACCTCTCGTCTTCTTGCTCCAGCCGCCCAAAGCAGTGCCGCTCGTGTCGCATGCTCCTGCCTCCCGTGGTCGGCTGTGCTGCCGCAGAGGCCTCACCGCCCCCTACTATTCCCATCGCTGGCCAGGCCCTGCGGCGACGGCAGCCTCACACCGCAGTCGAACCAGTGAACCCTCGTACTCCTCTCCGTGCGGGCTTCCACTCCCGTGTCTTCCCTGACTTCGTGTCGTCCCCTTCCTAGGCCTCGCCGTTGTCCACCGCCGTGGTGCTCTCCGCGCGGTGTGGTCAAAGTGTTCAAGGAACGACTTCCATCGGAAGAGTACAGTACGTGGAGAGGATGACAGCTGGGTCCACGGCCACAGCCCAGTTTTTTTGTCATTTGCCAAGTAAGTCGCTTTGTCAGGCCTGTTGGGCTGCAAATCATTCAAGACGAGGAGAGCTTTCATTCGGCTAGCCGAGAAAATGGCCCATCAGTAATGAGAAATGGGTTGTACATTTTTTAAACACATCAAACCGGCAATTAGTTTCAAATATCTTTTTTTTCATTTCAAGATTTTAAATTACATTAATTTTTATGTGTGGAGAATTTGTTGGATTTTATATTGATATACATTTATTTTTAAAATCAGTTTGAATGTGTGTCGAAATTTCGGGATTAAAAACAGCTCGGACCGCACCGAAATATGCAAAATTTTGTATAATTTTTTAACCGTGGCCACAATATGGGCTGTAATGCTAACAAAAAGAATACGGGCTCTAAAAAACCTTAAGAATTAGCAAACGGGCTGTAAATTATTAGAAATAATGGCAGATGGGTTGTATGTTGTTTTCCACAGATTTGAGGCTTTCCTAAAAAAAGGTTGACGCACAAGCACTGACTGTTGGATGTCCATCCAAGGGCCATTGTGCTTCTTCAATTTGTGCTCTTCCTGCTCCAGTCGCTCAAATAAGCACCGGCGGGACAGCGTGCTCCCTCCTCCCTGCGGCAGGATGTGCTACCGCGCAAGCCTCACCACCCCACCGTACTCCCATCGCTGGCCTAGCCATCCCTCTACTCACCCAAACTTGCTATTATTCTCCGACGACGGCACACGAACCAGTAAACCCTCATACATTCGTACTCCCCTCCAGGTGGGAAACAACTGTCGAGTCTTCCCTGCCTCCGTGTCGTCCCCTTCCTAGGCCTCGCCGTCATCCACCGTCGTGGTGCTCTCAGCGCGGCGTGGTCAATGTGGTCAACGACCGACTTACATCGGAAGAGTACTGTGCGTGGAGACGCTGACAGCTGGGTCCACGGCCGCAGCAAGGAAGTGCCTCCTTATTACGTGCAAAATAATTATTCCTCCACCTGACAGCGGGGACCCCCCAGACGGGCCACCGTATTTCGCGAAAAAAATGTTTCCCCCCTGACTGCTGGGACCCACCAGCTACACCTTCGCACGCAAGGAAGTGCGTCTGGGCAAAAAAAAAACGATTCGCCCCCCTGACTACTGGGACCCACCAGCTCCATCTTCGCACGCAAGGAAGTGCTTGACAGTCGGGACCCACCTAGTCGAAGCGTACGTAGCATTGTCATTCTGGTCGTGAACATGTACGTACATGTATACTGGTGGATGTAGAGGCGCACACATGTCGTAGTAGAGGTGCACACGTAGCATGTACACGTACGTACAGCGGCCAGGGTGCAAGAAAGAAAATATGGCCACATATGTGTACATACGGGCGGGGTCTCGAACGCCTACTCGCGCATACGTACGGCGAGGGCTCGTTCACATGGCTGGGTCGGAATGGAGAAACAGCGTCATCGTCGTGTTCATGGGGAGGCAACGGAATGTGTCGTGTTCATGGGGAGGCAACGGAATGCGTCGTGTTCATCGGGAGGCAACGGAACGCGTGGGAGCCAACCGGCTGGGTCGGAACGGAATGCGTGGTCGTGTTCATCAGGAGGGCTTGGATGGAACAGGCGATGGAAACGAGGCCTGGCGTACCGCAGAACAGAGGAAACGGCCTTGTGTTCGACCGGCCACGTTCGAAACAGGATCCTGTTCATCGGGAGGGGTCTGGCGTACCGCAAAAAGGACGAAACGGACCTCCTACGGTCGAAACGGGGTCCTGTTGATCGGGAGGGGTGTGGCGTACTGTAAAACGGAGGAAATGGACCTCCTACGGTCGAAACGGGGGTCCTGTTGATTGGGAGGGTTGTGGCGTACCGCAAAATGGACGAAACGGACCTCCTACGGTCGAAACGGGGTCCTGTTCATCGGGAGGGGTGTGGCGTACTGCAAAATGGGACTCCACGGGATACTGTTCATCTCTACCGTCGACCTCCTCCAGCCTCCATGGGCTACCGTCGACCTCCTCTAGCCTCCACGGGCTCCTGTTCATCCAGCCTCCACCGCGCGCTACTCCACGGCTACTGTTCAACCACCCCTCCACCGTCTACTATTCATCCAGCCCTCCACACCACGGGGTCATGTTCAACCACCCCTCCATGGGCACCCCTCCACCGTCTACTGTTCATCCAGCCCTCCACACCATGGGGTTTTGTTCATCCAGAGGCAACGCCACCGCTCACTATTCATCCAACGCCCCCTCCCACCCCCCGCCACGCTCACTGTTAATCCAATCGATCGGCTTCAGTTAGCAGCAGCAGCGAAGGAATCGCTTGATTGGGTTCAGTTAACAGCCATCGATTGATCGATCAGGTTCAGTAACGCGTAGCCTACAGTGCAATCGCTCGGGTTCAGTTAGAGCCCAACGCCTCGCTCGGGTTCAGTTAGAGCCAACGCCTCGCACACACGCGCGTACGTGTACGAGAGAAACGCGCATCGCTCGGCCCCCGACCTCCCACCGTAACCGGGAACTCCCCGAAATTTTCCTCGCCCTCGGTTCTACCATGGTTTTTCCGTCATGGACGGCCCAAAGAATGTCATGCAGCTGCATCTCCAGCCTACCCAGGACGAAAAGCCAATTTTCTGTCATGATTTTTTGTCATAGAAGTAGGAGCCCACCACATCTATGATGATGCCGGGTTTTGTCACAATTATCGTCATAGAAGTGTCGTATGTATGACAGAAAAAATTTCGTTTGGCCCAAAATGTCACAGATGTGTCTTTTCTTTGAAGTGCACCTTTCCCTGTTAGAATAAAGGATCATGCTAAAGCATCAACTGTGGTTCGTGAGAGTAATACTAGAACACCTACTCCCTCTGAGCTAATTAAAGTTGAACCTAGTGTTGCTATGGTTAAAGATCTCTTGGCCAATAATATTGATGGGCATGTTATTTACTTCTGTGATGAAGCTGCTTAAATTGCTAGACCCGATACTAAAAATAAACGTAGACCTGTTGTAGGCATGCCTATTATTTTTGTTAAAATAGGAGATCATTGCTATCATGGCTTATGTGATATGGGTGCTAGTGCAAGTGCAATACCTCATTCCTTATACAAAGAAATTATGCATGATATTGCACCTGCTGAGATAGAGGAAATTGATGTTACTATTAAACCTGCCAATAGAGACACTATTTCACCAGTTGGGATTATTAGAGATGTTGAAGTCTTGTGTGGGGAAGTTAAATATCCTGTTGATTTTCTTGTTCTTGGTTCCCCACAAGATGACTTTTGTCCCATTATATTTGGTAGACCCTTCTTGAATACTGTTAATGCTAAGATAGACTGCAAAAAGGATGTTGTTACTATTGGTTTGGGGGATATGTCTCATGAGTTTAATTTTGCTAAGTTTCGTAGACAACCCCATGATAAAGAATTGCCTAGTAAAGATGAAATTATTGGTCTTGCTTCTATTTGTCGTGCCTCCTAATGATCATTTAGAACAATATTTGCTAGACCATGAAAATGATATGTTTATGAATGAAAGAAGGGAAATAGATGAAGTATTCTTTAAATAGGGACCTATTTTGAAACACAACCTGCATGTTGAAATTCTAGGGGATCCTCCTCCACCCAAGGGTGATCCCGTGTTTGAGCTTAAACCTTTACCTGATACTCTTAAATATGCTTATCTTGATGAGAAAGAGATATATCATGTTATTATTAGTGCTAACCTTTCAGAGCATGAAGAAAAAAATTATTGGAAACTCTGAAGAAGCACCGTGCTGCTATTGCATATACTCTTGATGATCTTAAGGGCATTAGTCCCACTCTATGCTAGCACAAAATAAAATTGGAGAAAGACGCGAAACCGATTGTTGATCACCAATGACGGTTAAATCCTAAGATGAAAGAAGTCGTAAGAAAAGAAATACTAAAGCTTCTGGAGGCAGTTATAATTTATCCCATTGCTGATAGTCAGTGTGTAAGCCCGGTCCATTGTGTCCCTAAGAAGGGAGGTATTACTGTTGTTCCTAATGATAAAGATGAATTGATCCCACAAAGAATTATTACAGGTTATAGAATGGTAATTGATTTCCGCAAATTAAATAAAGCTACTAAAACGGATCATTACCCTTTACCTTTTACTGATCAAATGCTAGAAAGATTGTCCAAACATACGCATTTTTGCTTTCTAGATGGTTATTCTGGTTTCTCTCAAATACCTGTGTCTAAAGAGGATCAAGAAAAGACAAATTTTACTTGCCCTTTCAGTACCTTTTCTTATAAACGTATGCCTTTTTGTTTATGCAATTCACCTGCTACCTTTCAAAGATGTATGACTGCCATATTCTCTAACTTTTGTGAAAACATTGTTGAGGTTTTCATGGATGATTTCTCCGTATATGGAACTTCTTTTGATGATTGCTTAAGCAACCTTGATCGAGTTTTGTAGAGATGTGAAGAAACTAATCTTGTCTTGAATTGTGAGAAGTGCCACTTTATGATTAATGAAGGTATTGTCTTAGGGCATAAAATTTCTGAAAGAGGTCTTGAAGTTGATAAAGCTAAGGTTGATGCTATTGAAAACATGCCATTTCCTAAGGACATTAAAGGTATAAGAAGCTTCCTTGGTCATGCCGGTTTTTATAGGAGGTTCATTAAGGACTTCTCTAAAATTTCTAGGCCTCTGACTAATCTCTTACAAAAAGATGTTCCTTTTGTCTTTGATGATGATTGTGTAGAAGCATTTGAAATACTTAAGAAAGCTTTGATTTCTGCACCTATTGTTCAGCCTCCTGATTGGAATTTACCATTTGAAATTATGTGTGATGCTAGTGATTATGCTGCAGGGGCTGTTCTAGGACAAAAAGTTTATAAGAAATTAAATGTTATCCAATATGCTAGTAAGACTCTAGACAGTGCTCAAAGAAATTATGCTACTACTGAAAAGGAGTTTTTAGCAGTTGTGTTTGCTTGTGATAAGTTTAGACCTTATATTGTTGATTCTAAATTAACTGTTCACACTGATCATGCTACTACTAAATATATTATGGAATAGAAAGATGCTAAACCTCGACTTATTAGATGGGTTCTCTTGCTACAAAAATTTGATTTGCATATTACTGATAGAAAGGGAGCTGAGAACCCCGCTGCGGACAACTTGTCTAGGTTAGAGAATGTTCTTGATGACCCACTACCTATTCATGATAGCTTTCCTGATGAACAATTAGTTGTCATAAATGCTTCTCGTACTGCTCCATGGTATGCTGATTATGCTAATTATATTGTTGCTAAATTTATACCACCTAGTTTCACATACGAGGAAAAGAAAAAGTTCTTCTATTATTTAACACATTACTTTTGGGATGACCCTCACCTTTATAAAGAAGGAGTAGATGGTGTTATTAGACGTTGCGTACCTGAGCATGAACAGGAACAGATCCTACGCAAGTGTCACTCTGAGGCTTATGGAGGACACCATGCTGGAGATAGAACTGCACATAAGGTATTGCAATCCGGTTTTTATTGGCCTACTCTCTTCAAGGATGCCCGTAAGTTTGTATTGTCTTGTGATGAATGTCAAAGAATTGGCAATATTAGTAGACATCAAGAAATGCCTATGAATTATTCACTTGTTATTGAACCATTTGATGTTTGGGGCTTTGACTATATGGGACCGTTTCCTTCCTCTAATGGTTATACACATATTTTAGTTGCTGTTGATTACGTTACTAAGTGGGTAGAAGCTATTCCAACCAGTAGTGCTGATCATAACACCTCTATTAAGATGCTTAAAGAAGTTATTTTTCCAAGGTTTGGAGTCCCCAGATACTTAGTGACTGATGGTGGTTCACATTATATTCATGGTGCCTTTTGTAAAATGCTCGCTAAGTATGATGTTAATCATAGAATTGCATCTCCTTATCACCCACAGTCTAGCGGTCAAGTAGAACTGAGCAATAGAGAGCTTAAATTAATTTTGCAAAAGACTGTTAATAGATCTAGAAAGAATTGGTCCAAGAAACTTGATCATGCATTATGGGCTTATAGAACTGCATATAAAAACCCTATGGGTATGTCTCCGTATAAAATGGTTTATGGTAAATCATGTCACTTACCTCTCGAACTAGAACATAAGGCATATTGGGCCATTAAAGAGCTCAATTATGATTTCAAACTTGCCGGTGAGAAGAGGCTTTTTGACATTAGCTCACTTAGTGAATAGAGAACCCAGTCTTATGAGAATGCCAAACTGTTTAAAGAAAAAGTTAAAAGATGGCATGATAAAAGGATACAAGAATGTGAGTTTAATGTAGGTGACTATGTATTGTTATACAACTATCGTTTAAGATTTTTTGTAGGAAAACTCCTCTCTAAATGGGAAGGTCCTTACGTCATCGAGGAGGTCTATCGTTCCGGTGCCATAAAAATCAACAACTTCGAAGGCACAAATCTGAGGGTGGTGATCGGTAAAAGAATCAAACATTATATCTCAGGTAAGCCTATAAATGTTGAAACTAATGTTATTGAAACAGTAACCCCGGAAGAATACATAAGGGACACTTTCTAGAACATTTCAGACTCTGAAAGGAATAGGTATGAGGTACGGTAAGTAAACCGACTCCAAAACAGTTCTAATAGCAATTTTTCTCCGTTTTGGAATATTTAAGAAAATAGGAAAATAAGAAGTAGTCCGGGAAGGACACGAGGCATCCATGAGGGTGGAGGGCACGCCCCCTACCTCGTGGGCACCTGTGTGCTCTCCGTACTCCGTTTTCTTGCACGATACTTCTGTTGGTCGGTAAAAATTCATTATATAATCTCCTGAAGGTTTTGACCACCGTACCATGCAAATATCCTCTGTTTTGTTTCAAGTTGTTTCTGCTGCAGTCATAGAGCAAGATGTCTTCTCAAGAGTCAGTCGGGGAGAGTCGGGTGTCTCATCTGACACCGGGGCCAAGAGCAAACAGCAATGCTGGCCATTTTGGGCCATCAACTGAGGAAGAGATGGAGGCTGACTTGAAAAGGATAGATGCCATGGAGGCTGACTTGAAAAGGATAGATGCCATGGAGGAGGAGGAAGAAGTTACTTCTCGTTTCCGAGCTGGATTCACGATGGGGGAACTACAGAGCTCAGCTATTCCAAACTCGGTCATCCCTTCCAATGCTAGATTTCTTTGTTATGAAAATATGAAAAAGAGTGTTACTTGTTCTCCCGCAGCTATGCAACATCCTTGGTTGAAAGGTGCTTTAGCCGTCACGGGCAAGCTCCGTAAGGAAATAATGGACCTCAAGCAGCAAGTCAATAAGCTTGAGGAAGAGAATCGCATCCTGAGGGGCATCATCGCCAAGAATATCACATCACCACCCCCGAAGAAGGAGACATAAACATATGGGTATGGGCACTCCCCTTGGCAATTGCCAAGCTTGGGGGAGTGCCCCGGTATCATATCACCATCACACTTTTATCTTTACCATTTTTCATAGTTCGATCCTTTTGGTAATATCTTGATCTAGTAGAATAAAATTTTAGTATGATCTAGTTTTGAGTTTTGCTTTATGATCCTTCTATGTAATCGAGTCCGTGAGCTATATATAATAAAGATTAGTGTTGAGTCATGATGTCTACTACACAACCTTCTTCTTGTAAACGTTGTTGGTCCTCCAAGTGCAGAGGTTTGTAGGACAGTAGCAAATTTCCCTCAAGTGGATGACCTAAGGTTTATCAATCCATAGGAGGCGTAGGATGAAGATGGTCTCTCTCAAGCAACCCTGCAACCAAATAACAAAGAGTCTCTTGTGTCCCCAACACACCCAATACAATGGTAAATTGTATAGGTGCACTAGTTCGGCGAAGAGATGCTGATACAAGTGGTATATGGATGGTAGATAAAGGTTTTTGTAATCTGAAAATATAAAAACAGCAAGGTAGCTAATGATAAAAGTGAGCGTAAACGGTATTGCAATGCGTTGAAACAAGGCCTAGGGTTCATACTTTCACTAGTGCAAGTTCCCTCAACAATAATAACATAATTGGATCACATAACTATCCCTCAACATGCAACAAAGAGTCACACCAAAGTCACTAATAGCGGAGAACAAACGAAGAGATTATGGTAGGGTACGAAACCACCTCAAAGCTATTCTTTCCAATCAATCCGTTGGGCTATTCCTATAAGTGTCACAAACAGCCCTAGAGTTCGTACTAGAATAACACCTTAAGACACAAATCAACCAAAACCCTAATGTCACCTCAAGTATCCGTGGATATGATTATACGATATGCATCACACAATCTCAGATTCATCTATTCAACCAACACATAGAACCTCAAAGAGTGCCTCAAAGTTTCTACCAAAGAGTCAAGACGAAAAGGTGTGCCAACCCCTATGCATAGGTTCATGGGCGGAACCCGCAAGTTGATCACCAAAACATACATCAAGTGAATCAATAGAATAACCCATTGTCACCACGATTATCCCACGCAAGACATACATCAAGTGTTCTCAAATCCTTAAAGACTAAATCCGATAAGATAACTTCAAAGGGAAAACTCATTCCATTAGATGAGAGTAGAGGGGGAGAAACATCATAAGATCCAAATATAGTAGCAAAGCTCGCGATACATCAAGATCGTATCACCTCAAGAACACGAGAGAGAGAGAGAGAGAGAGAGAGAGAGAGAGAGAGATCAAACACATAGCTACTGGTACATACCCTCAGCCCCGAGGGAGAACTACTCCCTGCTCGTCATGGAGAGCACCGGGAGGATGAAGATGGCCACCGGAGAGGGTTTCCCCCTCCAGCACGGTACCGGAACAGGTCCAGATTGGTTTTCGGTGGCTACGGAGGCTTCTGGCAGCGGAACTCCCGATCTATTGTGCTCTCCGAAGTTTTTAGGGTATATGGGTATATATAGGAGGAAGAAGTGCATCGGTGGACCTCCGGGCTGTCCACGAGGCAGGGGGCGCCCAGGGGTGGGCGCGCCCCCCACCCTCGTGGGCAACCCGGGACTCTCCTGGTCCAACTCCCATACTTCGTGGGCTTCTTCTGGTCCAAAAATAAGTTCTGTGAAGTTTCAGGTCAATTGGACTCCATTCGATTTTCCTTTTCTACGATACTCTAAAACAAGGAAAAAACAGAAACTGGCACTGGGCTCTAGGTTAATAGGTTAGTCCCAAAAATAATATAAAAGTGTATAATAAAGCCAATAAACATCCAAAACAGATAATATAATAGCATGGAACAATCAAAAATTATAGATACGTTGGAGACATATCAAGTCAAGGGCTTGATTATTTTGCTATGATCTTGAGGGAATAAAATAAAGAGAAAGAACAAAAAGAAATAAATAGATCATATGGATCTTATGGAGAGTAATGACTTTACATATAAAGAGTGTAATGAATAAAAGTTGTTGAGAGTTGACGAACATAGTTTTGGTCATCGTTGCGATTAATAGGAAGTAATAAAGAAAGAGAGGTTTTCACATATAAATATACTATCTTGGACATCTTTTATGATTGTGAGCACTCATTACAATATGACATGCTAAAGAGTTGATGTTGGACAAGGAAGACAACATAATGGGTTATGTTCTCTTACATCTGAGATAAATTATATTGTCATGGATCATTCAACATGTTGAGTTCGCCTTTCCCTCTCATGCAAGCCAAATTCTTTGCACCAAGTAGAGATACTACTTGTGCTTTCAAACATCCTTAAACTTAGTTTTGCCATGAGATTTCACCATATCTACCTATGGAACAAGTAAGACCCTTCAAGTAAGTTATCATTGTTGCAAGCAATAAAAATTGCTCTCTAAATATGTATGATTTATTAGTGCGGAGAAAATAAGCTTTATACGATCTTGTGATGTGGAAGAAATAAAAGTGACAGACTACATAATAAAGATCCATATCACAAGTGGCAATATAAAGTGACATTCTTTTGCATTAAGATTTCATGCATCCAACCATAAAAGCATATGATAACCTCTGCTTCCCTCTGCGAAGGGCCTATCTTTTATTCTTGTCTTATACTTCATATAGAGTCACGGTGATTTTCATCTTTCCATTTTACATTTTATCCTTTGGCAAGAACAATGTGTTGGAAAGATCCTGATATATATGGCTAATTGGATGTGAGTTTTCATCAACTATTATTGTTGACATTACCCTTGAGGTAAAAGGTTGGCAGGCAAAACTATAAGCCTCTATCTTTCTCTGTGTCCGACTAAAACTTCATACCCATAAATCTTGTGTGAGTGTTAGCAATTGTGAAAGACTAAATGATGGTTGAGTTTGTGGACTTGCTGAAAAGCTCTTATATTGACTCTTTCTGATGTTATGATAAATTGCAATTGTTTCAATGACTGAGATTATAGTTTTTTGGTTCTCAATGAAGTTTCTGATTCATACTTGAAATTGTGAATGAATTGTTACTTTAGCATAAGAATTCATATGACAATATTTATATATGTTGTTGTCGAAGGAATGATCATGATGCCCTCATGTCCATATTTTATTTTATCGACACCTCTATCTCTAAACATGTGGACATATTTTTCGATTTCGGCTTCCGCTTGAGGACAAGCGAGGTCTAAGCTTGGGGGAGTTGATACGTCCATTTTGCATCATGCTTTTATATCGATATTTATTGCATTATGGGCTATTATTACACGTAATGTCACAATATTTATGCCTATTCTCTCTTATTTTACAAAGTTTACATGAAGAGGGAGAATGCCAGCAGTTGGAATTCCGGGCTGGAAAAGGAGCAAATATTAGAGACCTATTCTGCACAACTCCAAAAGTCCTGAAACTTCAGAGGAGCAAGTTGCAGAATATATAAAAAATATTGGGCAAAAGAAGTACCAGAGGGGGGCCACCCACCATCCACGAGGGTGGGGGCGCGCCTTACCCCCTTGGGCGCCCCCCCCCACCTCGTGGGCCCCCTGGCAGCCCTCTGATGCCCATCTTTGCCTATATGGAGTCTTTCGTGGAGGAAAAAAAATCATAAGCTAGCTCACGGGACGAAACTCCGCCGCCATGAGGCGGAACCAATGTAGGGCTCCGGCGGAGCTGTTCTGCTGGGGAAACTTCCCTCCGGGAGGGGGAAATCATCACCATCATCATCGCCAACGATCCTCTCATTGGGAGGAGGTCATTCTCCATCAACATCTTCACCAGCAGCATCTCATCCCAAACCCTAGTTCATCTCTTGTATATAATCTTTGTCCCAAAGCCTCAGATTGGTACCTGTGGGTTGCTGGTAGTGTTGATTACTCTTTGTAGTTGATGCTAGTTGGTTTATTCGGTGGAATATCATATGTTCAGATCCTTTATACATATTAATACCCCTCTGATTATGAACATGAATATGATTTGTGAGTAGTTACATTTGTTCCTGTGGACATGGGAGAAGTCTTGCTATAAGTAGTCATGTGAATTTGGTATTCATTAGATATTTTGATGAGATGTATGTTGTCTTTCCTCTAGTGGTGTCATGTGAACGTTGACTACATGACACTTCACCATTGTTTGGGCCTAGAGGAGGGCATTGGGAAGCAATAAGTAGATGATGGGTTGCTAGAGTGACAGAAGCTTAAACCCTAGTTTATGCGTTGCTTCATAAGGGCCTGATTTGGATCCATATGTTTCATGCTATGGTCAGATTTACCTTAATACTTCTGTTGTAGTTGCGGATGATTTCAATAGGGGTTAATCATAAGTGGGATGCTTGTCCAAGGAAGGACAGTACCCAAGCACCGTCCCACCCACATATCAAATTAACAAAGTACCGAACGCGAATCATATGAACATGATGAAAACTAGCTTGATGATAATTCCCATGTGTCGTCAGGAGCGCTTTCCTTTATATAAGAGTTTGTCCAGGCTTGTCCTTTGCTACAAAAAGGATTGGGCCATCTTGCTGCACCTTATTTACTTTTATTACTTGCTACCCGTTACAAACTACCTAATCACGAAACTATCTATTACCGATAATTTCAGTGCTTGCAGAGAATACCTTACTGAAAACTGCTTATCATTTCCTTCTGCTCCTCATTGGGTTCGACACTCTTACTTATCGAAAGGACTACGATAGATCCCCTATACTTGTGGGTCATCAAGACTCTTTTCTGGCGCCGTTGGCGGGAAGTGAAGCGCCTTTGGTAGGTGGAATTTGGTAAGGAAAAATTTATATAGTGTGCTGAAATTTACTGTCACTTGTTACTATGGAAGATAATCCTTTGAGGGGCTTGTTCGGGGTATCTTCACCCCGACCAGTAGAGCAAAGAGGTGCTCCTCAACCTACTAAACCTACTGAAAATGTTTACTTTGAAATTCCTTCGGGTATGATAGAGAAACTGCTAGCTAATCCTTTCATAGGTGATGGAACATTGCATCCCGATTTGCACCTAACCTATGTGGATGAAGTTTGTGGATTATTTAAGCTTGCAGGTATGCCCGAGGATGTTATAAAGAAGAAGGCCTTCCCTTTATCTTTTAAGGGAAATGCATTGACATGGTTTAGGCTATGTGATGATATGGGATCATGGAACTACAACCGATTGAAATTGGAATTTCATCAGAAGTTTTATCCTATGCATCTTGCTCATCGTGATCATAATTATATATATATATAAGTTTTGGCCTCGTGAAGGAGAAAGCATCACTCAAGCTTGGGGGAGGCTTAAGTCAATGTTATATTCATGCCCCAATCATGAGCTCTCAAGAGAAATTATTATTCGAAATTTGTATGCTCGGCTTTCTCTCGATAATCACTCCATGCTCGATACTTCTTGTACTGGCTCTTTTATGATGAAGACTATTGAATTCAAATGGGATTTATTGGAAAGAATTAAATGCAACTCTGAAGATTAGGATCTCGACGAAGGTAAGGATTCAGGTATAACACCTGAGTTTGATTGCGTTAAATCTTTTATGGATACCAATGCTTTCCGTGAATTTAGCACTAAATATGGACTTGACTCTAAGATAGTACCTTCTTTCTGTGAATCTTTTGCTACTCATGTTGACCTCCCTAAGGAGAAGTGGTTTAAATATAATCCTCCCATTGAAGTAAAAGTAGTTGCACCTATTAAAGTTGAAGAAAAGACTATCACTTATAATGATTCTGTTGTTCCTACTGCTTATATCGAGAAACCACCTTTCCCTGTTAGAATAAAGGATCATGCTAAAGCTTCAACTGTGGTTCATAAGAGTAATACTAGAACACCTACTCCCTCTGAGAAAATTAAAGTTGAACCTAGTGTTGCTATGGTTAAAGATCTCTTTGGCCGATAATATTGATGGGCATATTATTTACTTCTATGATGAAGGTGCTAGAATTGCTAGACCCGATACTACAAATAAATATAGACCTGTTGTAGGCATGCCTATTATTTTTGTCAAAATAGGAGATCATTGCTATCATGGCTTATGTGATATGGGTGCTAGTGCAAGTGCAATACCTCATTCCTTATACAAATAAATTATGCATGATATTGCACCTGCTGAGATAGAGGAAATTGATGTTACTATTAAACCTGCATATAGAGACACTATTTCACCAGTTGGGATTATTAGAGATGTTGAAGTCCTGTGTGGGGAAGTTAAATATCCTGCTGATTTTCTTGTTCTTGGTTCCACACAAGATGACTTTTGTCCCATTATATTTGGTAGACCCTTCTTGAATACTATTAGTGCTAAGATAGACTACAAAAAGGATGTTGTTACTATTGGTTTGGGGGATATGTCTCATGAGTTTAATTTTGCTAAGTTTCGTAGATAACCCCATGATAAAGAATTGCCTAGTTAAGATGAAATTATTGGTCTTGCTTCTATTTGACGTGCCTCCTAATGATCATTTAGAACAATATTTGCTAGACCATGAAAATGATATGTTTATGAATGAAAGAAGGGAAATAGATGAAGTATTCTTTAAACAGGGACCTATTTTGAAACACAACCTGCGTGTTGAAATTCTAGGGGATCCTCCTCCACCCAAGGGTGATCCCGTGTTTGAGCTTAAACCTTTACCTAATACTCTTAAAATATGCTTATCTTGATGAGAAAGAGATATATCCTGTTATTATTAGTGCTAACCTTCCAGAGCATGAAGAAAAGAAATTATTGGAAACTCTGAAGAATCACCGTGCTGCTATTGCATATACTCTTGATGATCTTAAGGGCATTAGTCCCACTCTATTCCAGCACAAAATAAAATTGGGGAAAGATGCGAAACTGGTTGTTGATCACCAACGATGGTTAAATCCTAAGATGAAAGAAGTGGTAAGAAAAGAAATACTAAATCTTCTGGAGGCAGTGATAATTTATCCCATTGCTGATAGTCAGTGGGTAAGCCCGGTCCATTGTGTCCCTAAGAAGGGAGGTATTACTGTTGTTCCTAATGATAAAGATGAATTGATCCCACAAAGAATTATAACAGGTTATAGAATGGTAATTGATTTCCACAAATTAAATAAAGCTACTAAAACGGATCATTACCCTTTACCTTTTATTGATCAAATGCTAGAAAGATTGTCCAAACATACACATTTTTGCTTTCTAGATGGTTATTCTGGTTTCTCTCAAATACCTGTGTCCAAAGAGGATCAAGAACAGACAACTTTTACTTGCCCTTTCGGTACCTTTTCTTATAGACGTATGCCTTTTGGTTTATGCAATGCACCTGCTACCTTTCAAAGATGTATGACTGCCATATTCTCTGACTTTTGTGAAAACATTGTTGAGGTTTTCATGGATGATTTCTCCGTATACTGAACTTCTTTTGATGATTGCTTAAGCAACCTTGATCGAGTTTTGTAGAGATGTGAAGAAACTAATCTTGTCTTGAATTGTGAGAAGTGCCACTTTATGATTAATGAAGGTATTGTGTTGGGGCATAAAATTTCTGAAAGATGTATTGAAGTTGATAAAGCTAAGGTTGATGCTATTGAAAACATGCCATGTCCTAAGGACATTAAAGGTATAAGAAGCTTCCTTGGTCATGCCAGTTTTTATAGGAGGTTCATTAAGGACTTCTCTAAAATTTCTAGGCCTCTGACTAATATCTTACAAAAAGATGTTCCTTTTGCCTTTGATGATGATTGTGTAGAAGCATTTGAAATACTTAAGAAAGCTTTGATTTTTGCACCTATTGTTCAGCCTCTTGATTGGAATTTACCATTTGAAATTATGTGTGATGCTAGTGATTATGCTGTAGGGGCTGTTCTAGGACAAAGAGTTGATAATAAATTAAATGTTATCCAATATGCTAGTAAGACTCTAGACAGTGCTCAAAGAAATTATGCTACTACTGAAAAGGAGTTTTTAGCAGTTGTGTTTGCTTGTGATAAGATTAGACCTTATATTGTTGATTCTAAAGTAACTGTTCACACTGATCATGCTACTATTAAATATATTATGGAAAAGAAATATGCTAAACCTCGACTTATTAGATGGGTTCTCTTGCTACAAGAATTTTATTTGCATATTATTGATAGAAAGGGAGCTGAGAACCCCGTTGAAGAAAACTTGTCTAGGTTAGAGAATTTTCTTGATGACCCACTACCTATTCATGATATATTTCCTGATGAACACTTAGCTGTCATAAATGCTTCTCGTACTACTCCATGGTATGCTGATTATGCTAATTATATTGTTGCTAAATTTATACCACCTAGTTTCACATACCAGCAAAAGAAAAAGTTCTTCTATGATTTAAGACATTACTTTTGGGATGACCCGCGCCTTTATAAAGAAGGAATAGATGGTGTTATTAGACGTTGTGTACTTGAGCATGAACAGGAACAGATCCTACGCAAGTGTCACTCTGAGGCTTATGGAGGACACCATGCTGGAGATAGAACTGCACATAAGGTATTGCAATCCGAATTTTATTGGCCTACTCTCTTCAAGGATGCTTGTAAGTTTGTCTTGTCTTGTGATTAATGTCAAAGAATTGGCAATATTAGTAGACGTCAAGAAATGCCTATGAATTATTCACTTGTTATTGAACCATTTGATGTTTGGGGCTTTGACTATATGGGACCGTTTCCTTCCTCTAATGGTTATACACTTATTTTAGTTGTTGTTGATTACGTTACTAAGTGGGTAGAAGCTATTCCAACTAGTAGTGTTGATCATAACACCTCTATTAAGATGCTTAAAGAAGTTATTTTTCCGAGGTTTGGAGTCCCCAGATACTTAATGACTGATGGTGGTTCACATTTTATTCACGGCACCTTTCGTAAATTGCTCGCTAAGTATGATGTTAATCATAGAATTGCATCTCCTTATCACCCACAGTCTAGCGGTCAAGTAGAACTAAGCAATAGAGAGCTTAAAATAATTTTGCAAAAGACTATTAATAGATCTAGAAAGAATTGATCCAAGAAACTTGATGATGCATTATGGGCTTATAGAACTGCATATAAAAACCCTATGGGTATGTCTCCATATAAAATGGTTTATGGTAAAGCATGGCACTTACCTCTCGAACTAGAACATAAGGTATATTGGGCCATTAAAGAGCTCAATTATGATTTCAAACTTGCCAGTGAGAAGAGGCTTTTTGACATTAGCTCACTTGATGAATGGAGAACCCAGGCTTATGAGAATGCCAAAGTGTTTAAAGAAAAAGTTAAAAGATGGCATGATAAAAGGATACAAAAATATGAGTTTAATGTAGGTGACTATGTATTGTTATACAACTATCGTTTAAGATTTTTTGTAGGAAAACTCTCTAAATGGGAAGGTCCTTACGTCATTGAGGAGGTCTAGCGTTTCGGTGCCATAAAAATTAACAACTTCGAAGGCACAAATCCGAGGGTGGTGAATGGTCAAAGAATCAAACATTATATCTCAGGTAATCCTATAAATGTTGAAACTAATGTTATTGAAATGGTAACCCCGAAGGAATACATAAGGGACACTTTCCGGAATGTTTCAGACTCTGAAAAGGAATAGGTATGAGGTACGGTAAGTAAACCGACTCCAAAACAGTTCTAATAGCAATTTTTCTCCGTTTTGGAATATTTAAGAAAATAGGAAAATAAGAAGCATTCCGGAAAGGACACGAGGCGTCCACGAGGGTGGAGGGCGCGCCCTACCCCCCTGGGCGCTCCCCCTGGCTCGTGGGCACCTCGTGTGCTCTTCGGACTCCGTTTTCTTGCACGATACTTCTTTTGGTTGGTAAAAATTCATTATATATTCTCCCGAAGGTTTTGACCATCGTACCACGCAAATATCCTCTGTTTTTTTCGAGCTATCTCTGATGCAGTCATAGAGCAAGATGTCTTCTCAAGAGTCGGACGGGGAAAGTCGGGTGTCTCATCTGACACCAAGGCCAAGAGCAAACAGCAAGCTGACCACTTTGGGCCATCAACTGAGGAAGAGATGGAGGATGACTTGAAAAGGATAGATGCCATGGAGGCTGACTTGAAAAGGATAGATGCCATGGAGGAGGATGAAGAAGTTACTTCTTGTTTCTGAGCTAGATTCACGATGGGGGAACTACAGAGCTCAGCTATTCCAAACTCGGTCATCCCTTCCAATGTTAGATTTCTTTCTTATGAAAATATGAAAAAGAGTGTTACTTGTTCTCCCGCGGCTATGCAACATCCTTGGGTGAAAGGAGCTTTAGCCGTCACGGGCAAGCTCAGTAAGGAAATAATGGACCTCAAGCAGCAAGTCAATAATCTTGAGGAAGAGAATCACATCCTGAGGGGCATCACCACCAAGAATATCACATCACCACCCCCAAAGAAGGAGACATAAACACATGGGTATGGGCACTCCCCTTGGCAATTGCCAAGCTTGGGGGAGTGCCCCGGTATCGTATTACCATCACACTTTTATCTTTACCATTTTTCATAGTTCGATCCTTTTGGTAATATCTTGATCTAGTAGAATAAAGTTTTAGTATGATCTAGTTTTGAGTTTTGCTTTATGATCCTTCTATGTAATCGAGTCTGTGAGCTATATATAATAAAGATTAGTGTTGAGTCAAGGGCTTGATTATTTTGCTATGATCTTGAAGGAATAAAATAAAGAGAAAGAATAAAAAGAAATAAAGAGATCACATGGATCTTATGGAGAGTAATGACTTCACATATAAAGTGTATGATGAATAAAAGTTGTTGAGAGTTGACAAACATAGTTTTGGTCATCGTTGCTATTAATAGGAAGTAATAAAGAAAGAGATGTTTTCACATATAAATATACTATCTTGGACATATTTTATGATTGTGAGCACTCATTAAAATATGACATGCTAAAGAGTTGATGTTGGACAAGGAAGACAACGTAATGGGTTATGTTCTCTTACATCTGAGATAAATTATATTGTCATGGATCATCCAACATGTTGAGCTTGCCTTTACCTCTCATGCTAGCCAAATTCCTTGCACCAAGTAGAGATACTACGTGTGCTTCCAAACATCCTTAAACTTAGTTTTGCCATGAGAGTCCACCATATCTACCTATGGATCGAGTAAGATCCTTCAAGTAAGTTATCATTGTTGCAAGCAATAAAAATTGCTCTCTAAATATGTATGATTTATTAGTGCGGAGAAAATAAGCTTTATACGATCTTGTGATGTGGAAGAAATAAAAGTGATGGACTACATAATAAAGGTCCATATCACAAGTGGCAATATAAAGTGACGTTTTTTTGCATTAAGATTTCGTGCATCCAACCATAAAAGCATATGACAACCTCTGCTTCCCTCTGCGAAGGGCCTATCCTTTATTCTTGTCTTATACTTCATACAGAGTCATGGTGATTTTCATCTTTCCTTTTTACATTTTATCCTTTGGCAAGCACAATGTGTTGGAAAGATCCCAGTATATATGGCTAATTGGATGTGAGTATTCATGAACTATTATTGTTGGCATTACCCTTGATGTAAAAGGTTGGGAGGCAATACTATAAGCCCCTATCTTTCTCTGTGTCTGACTAAGACTTCATACCCATAAATATTGCGTGAGTGTTAGCAATTGTTAAAGACTAAATGATGGTTGAGTATGTGGACTTGCTGAAAAGCTCTTATATTGACTCTTTCTGATGTTATGATAAATTGCAATTGCTTCAATGACTGAGATTATAGTTTCTTGGTTCTCAATGAGGTTTCTGATTCATACTTGAAATTGTGAATGAATTGTTACTTTAGCATAAGAATTCATATGAAAATATTTATATATGTTGTTGTCCTAAGAATAATCATTATGCCCTCATGTCTGTATCTTATTTTATCCACACCTCTATCTCTAAACAGGTGGACATATTTTTCGATTTCGGCTTCCGCTTGAGGACAAGCGAGGTCTAAGCTTGGGGGAGTTGATACGTCCATTTTGCATCATGCTTTTATATCGATATTTATTGCATTATGGGCTGTTATTGCACATAATGTCACACTACTGATGCCTATTCTCTCTTATTTTACAAAGTTTACATGAAGAGGGAGAATGCCAGCAGTTGGAATTCTGGGCTGGAAAAGGAGCAAATATTAGAGACCTATTCTGCACAACTCCAAAAGTCCTGAAACTTCACGGGAGCAAGTTTCAGAATATATAAAAAATATTGGGTGAAAGAAGTACCAGAGGGGGGCCACCCACCATCCACGAGGGTGGGGGCGCGCCCTACCCCCCTAGCCCCCCACCTCATGGGCCCCTGGCAGCCCTCTAATGCCCATCTTTGGCTATATGGAGTCTTTCATGGAGGAAAAAATCATAAGCTAGCTCACGGGACGAAACTCCGCCGCCACGAGGCGGAACCAATCTAGGGCTCCGGCGGAGCTGTTCTGCCGGGAAAACTTCCCTCCGAGAGGGGGAAATCATCACCATCGTCATCACCAACGATCCTCTCATTGGGAGGGGGGTCATTCTCCATCAACATCTTCACCAGCAGCATCTCATCCCAAACCCTAGTTCATCTCTTGTATACAATCTTTGTCCCAAAGCCTCAGATTGTTACCTGTGGGTTGCTAGTAGTGTTGATTACTCTTTGTAGTTGATGCTAGTTGGTTTATTCGGTGGAATATCATATGTTCAGATCCTTTATGCATATTAATACCCCTCTGATTATGAACATGAATATGATTTGTGAATAGTTACGTTTGTTCCTGGGGACATGGGAGAAGTCTTGCTATAAGTAGTCATGTGAATGTGGTATTTGCTCGATATTTTGATGAGATGTATGGTGTCTTTCCTCTAGTGGTGTCATGTGAACGTCGGCTACATGACACTTCACCATTGTTTGGGCCTAGAGGAGGGCATTGGGAAGTAATAAGTACATGATGGGTTGCTAGAGTGACAGAAGCTTAAACCCTAGTTTATGCGTTGCTTCGTAAGGGGCTGATTTGTGTCCATATGTTTCATGCTATGGTTAGGTTTACCTTAATACTTCTGTTGTAGTTGTAGATGATTGCAATAGGGTTAATCATAAGTGGGATGCATGTCCAAGGAAGGACAGTACCAAAGCACCGGTCCACCCACATATCAAATTAACAAAGTACCGAACGTGAATCATATGAACGTGATGAAAACTAGCTTGACGATAATTCCCATGTGTCCTCAGGAGCGCTTTCCTTTATATAAGAGTTTGTCCAGGCTTGTCCTTTGCTACAAAAAGGATTGGGCCATCTTGCTGCACCTTATTTACTTCTATTACTTGTTACCCGTTACAAACTACCTTATCACAAAACTATCTGTTACCGATAATTTCAGTGCTTGCAGAGAATACCTTACTGAAAACTGCTTATCATTTCCTTCTGCTCCTCGTTGTGTTCGACACTCTTACTTATCGAAAGGACTACGATAGATCCCCTATACTTGTGTGTCATCAGTCGTCTAGTATGATGTAATCTTTTGAAGGAATGTCCACTCCAGATTCAGGATCCCCCATGAATATTCCTAGCTTCTTCTTTAGGTCTTCATTCTTCTCCAATAGTACAGCAATTTCTTCTTCATATCCATCGCGGGTAGACTTGAGTTCCTCCTCTAGCTCCATGTTCCGGGTCATCACCTTCTTCATATCTATCATGTTAGCGCACATCTGGTTCTCGTAGCGTCGAATGTGCTGGTTCAACTCCTGTATGTAGGCTGCAATGTATTTATCCTTCCTGGTGTGAATCGTCACCCATTGCTCATCTCGGCATCCACATATCTGGTAGGTGGTGTCTTGAAGATCCTTGTTGTACACATCTCCTATGCGTCCAATGGCGATGTGGGCGACCATGCTCTTTCCTAAACTCCAGGTTGGTGCGTCAAAAGAGAACTCCATGGGCTTGATAAATGGTGCAAATGTCCTCCATGGAACACGAGCTTGAATCATCCAGCGCTCCTCTTCTGGTAAAGTGGCAGTGAAGGTTCCGGTGAAGCTGGGGATGCTGATGTTCAGGTACCTAGTGACTTCCTTCAAATGTCGACCGAAAGGTGTGTCGTCATCCAGTTGAGTGAACTTGTTACTTGGGTCTGACATCTATAGAGTAGAAATGGAGAAGAGTTAGAAATGAGTAGAGAAGAGTATCATGTGGCTTTTCCTAGTGGTCGCGTCCTACAGTCAGTGTGTGCTCTGATACCATCTTGTAGCGAGCCGATCCCAATGGACCGTAGTCTCTGTGCTTAAGTGTCATCCCTGGATGGGTATTGCTGACACACATAGTACTCGAGGAATTATAACAGAGTTCAGTCACACACTTATTACATCAAGTGACTCATAAAGAGTACTTATTACAATAATATGGCTGAAGGCCATCTAAATAACTTGCGGAAGCATCGAAGGTAAATGAGTCCATCCAACTCCACGGCAAAACTGAGTGCATGACAACGACATATCGCACCTTACTCTTCGTCTAAAAATTTTGCAACATGATACGTTGCAGCCTTGTAGGTCTGCACATGGAATATGCTGGCAAGATAACACTATAGAGCAATGAACAAATAACAGCTATCACTACATGCATATTTGGCTGGTGGAGGCTCTACGGTTATCATTTGCATAAAGCTAATATTTCCCTACAACAAAGGAATATATTTTATTTAACTACAATGTTTATAACATTATTGAGAAGGTTTCTCCAACTCAATCCCAAAATAGTAATTAATAACCCAACAAATTCATTAAGTAAAGTGATGAGATCAATCAATAATTCAAATACCACATACTCAAGATGTCCATAACCAGGGACACGGCTAATCATGATTAGTTTGTACACTCTGCAGAGGTTTGCGCACTTTTCCCCCACAAGACTCGACCACATCCATGATTGGATGATCGAGACATAGTATTTCTAAAGCATTAACTCTTTACTCTGGGTAGACAGTACCATCCTACTTTCCCCTACATTTGCTAGCCTACCACTGAAAGAGGTCACACAACTTACTCAACTATGCAAGAGCCCATAATGGCTTGTGGTTGCACATGGAAGTTTCTGAGCATGAATAATATTATGATCCCTTTGAGTCCGGGTGGCATACCATAGGATGATCACACGGGTACTCCGGGATATCCTAGGACAACACTGAATTGCTCCAGGTGCCCACAACCAATCCACCCATATGTGTATTAAATTAGCCACCTTGAGTTTACCTTAGCTAAATATTAACTCTCACATCTTTCATGAATCTCACATACCAATCCCGTCTACGAGCATGGCTAAGCAATATGAGCATGACGTATAATTCCCGAGGTTGATAAAAAAGACAATACGTTCCTACCACATGATCTACTTCCCACGCCTGCATGTTATCAAAACCTACTCATGCAATGTTGGAGGATTTAAACTAATGCATAAAAACTGGGTAATAGAGGGTTATGATCAAAGTGTTACTTCCCTTGCTGACGATCAGAAAACCCTAGAGATTCGTAGTAGCAAGCCTCGCACTCCGAAAACTCTATCGTGAACAAACAATAGCATACATAAGCACTCAAGCATAAGATGCAAAGGTAAAACCAAAAGAAAGGGTCTAAACAGAAAGTTCAAGTGAAGAGCTTCGATTTGCAAAAAGAATTAATCGAATCGGAGCTACGAAACACAAACTACAATCAAGAGAAATTCAAATTCAAATATGCTTGAACCAAATTTAAATTTTCAAAATCATGTTCAAGTTGTTCATCTGGACAGAGGGGAACATGACGAATATTTTGGTGTTGGTTTCATTGGATTTGGATAAACGAGCAAAAAGTAGTGAGGGTTTGAAGATCAGGGACTAATCTGCGATGAAAATAATTACGGATAGGTCCCTAGCCGAAAAATTAAACTAAAAAGAAAAATATAATGAACGAACGTTTGCTACCGAAACCTAACGAATGAAAATTGCTCGCTACTGAATACTAACGGACAAACGTCCGCTAAATAACTATCCTAATAAGGAATAAACCGAAACTAAAAGAAAAACCCAAAAAATCGGGTCGGTGATTCGGTTTATAATGGTTCATCGTAGAAAAACGGCGGTGGCGAGGCGGGCTCCGGCGACGGCGTGTCGGCGGCGAGGCGGGGCGACGACGGCTGCAAGGTGATCCGGCGACGCGGGGCGGCGGCACGGGGAGGCGGTGGTTGCGGCGGCAACAACGACTTGGAGCGACGACATTTGTGGAGGAGAGGGGGGGCGGGCCAGCTATTTAAAGGGTCGGGGAAGGGGCGGCTTGGAGGAGGGGCAAAGGCGGCGGTGGTGCGGAGTCCGAGCCGGACTCGCGGCGGCCGAACTCGGTCGGGGCGGCGCGCTGCTGGGCCGGCTGGGCTTCGGCCCAGTCGGTCCAAAGATTTTTTTTTAAATAAATTTCGCCACAAAGAAAAATCCAAAATAAAACAAAACAAAAATCCTAAAATTCCAAAAAATAATTTTCACAGTCCTCTCCTAATATTTAGGACAAACTGAACATTTTTCTGGGCTAAAATGTATTTCCCCCCTAATTTAACCGAATAAAATATCAAATATAATTCAAATAAAATTTATTTTTATTCAAAATTAAATTTCCATTATTTTCTAGTTGTTTTGAAGAAGTAATATTATCTTCTCTCATTATTGAAATAATTGGAAAAATAATTTCAAATAAAAATCACCTTGATCCAAATTACATATTTTGAAAATTCAAAAATGGAATTTTATGAAAACTTCCAACTCTCTCAAATGGTCCTTGGGTTGCTTAAGCTCTCTTGGATCAAAATGTCCAAATAAATCAAATTCAAAAAAAATGCTCAAATCATGGATGCATATGATAACCTAATGATTAACATCCAAATTGAAAATTGCGATGTTACACTCACATGGGACAATGCTTTAATAATGAAGATCATCACACTTCCATTTACTTACAACTCAAAAATTACAACTCGATACTTAGAACAAAATAGGACTCTATATGAATGCCTCCGGCGATGTACCGGGTTGTGCAATGAATCAAGAGTGACATGTATAAAAATGATGAACGGTGGCTTTGCCACAAATACAATGTCAACTGCATGATCATGCATAGCAATATGACAATTATGGAGCGTGTCATATAAACGGAACAATGGAAAGTTGCATGGTGCTACCTCTTGAGCACTGCGTTGATTTTCCCTTGAAGAGGAAAGGGTGATGCAGTAAAGCAGCGTAAGTATTTTCCTCAGTTTTTGAGAACCAAGGTATCAATCCAGTAGGAGACCACGCGCGATTCACCTCATACCTACACAAACAAATAAGAACCTCGCAACCAACGCGATAAAGGGGTTGTCAATCCCTTCACGGCCACTTGCAAGAGTGAGATCTGATAGAGATAATAATAATAAGATAAATATTTTTGGTATTTTTATGATATAGATTGAAAGTAAAGATTGCAAAATAAAATAAATTTGAAACTTGTATGATAGAGAATAGACCCGGGGGCATAGGTTTCACTAGTGGCTTCTCTCAAGATAGCATAAGTATTATGGTGGGTAAACAAATTACCGTCGAGAAATTGATAGAAAAGCGAATAATTATGAGAATATCTAGGTATGATCATGTATATAGGCATCACGTCCGTGACAAGTAGACCGACTCCTGCCTGCATCTACTACTATTACTCCACACATCGACTGCTATCCAGCATGCATCTAGAGTATTAAGTTCATAACAACAGAGTAACGACTTAAGCAAGATGACATGATGTAGAGGGATACACTCATGAAATATGAAATATACCCCATCTTTTTATCCTCGATGGAAACAATACAATACGTGTCGTTTCCCTTTCTGTCACTGGGATCAAGCACCGCAAGATTGAACCCAAAGCTAAGCACTTCTCCCATTACAAGAAATATCAATCTAGTAGGCCAAACCAAACTGATAATTCGAAGAGACTTGCAAAGATAACCAATCATACATAAAAGAATTCAGAGAAGATTCAAATATTGTTCATAGATAAACATGATCATAAACCTACAATTCATCGGATCTCTACAAACACACCGCAAAAGAAGATTACATCGAATAGATCTCCAAGAGAATCGAGGAGAACTTTGTATTGAGATCCAAAGAGAGAGACGAATCCATCTAGCTACTAGCTATGCACCCGAAGGTCTGAGGTAAACTACTCACACATCATCAGAGGGGCCATGGAGTTGATGTAGAGGCCCTCCGTGATCAATGCCCCCTCCGGCGGAGCTCCAGAAAAGGCCCCAAGATGGGATCTCTTGGGTACAGAAGGTTGCGGTGGTGGAAATAGGGTTTCGTGGTGCTCCTAGATATTTTCGGGGTATATGAATATATATATATAGGAGGAAGAAGTAGGTCGGTGGAGCAACGAGGTGTGGTGGCTATTTTGAGGAAGGTATATGGTGGGTGTATGATACCGGCGAAAGGTGCGCGGTAATAGAGAGGCTAGCAAATGTGGAAGGGTGAGGGTGTGTATAATCCATGGACTCAACATTAGTCATAAGGAACTCACATACTTAATGGAATAACCTATTAGTTATCGAAACAAAGTACTACGCGCATGCTCCTAGGGGGATAGATTGGTAGGAAAAGACCATAGCTCGTCCCCGACCGCCACTCATAAGGAAGGCAATCAATAAATAAATCATGCTCTGACTTCATCACATAATGGTTCACCATACGTGCATGCTACGGGAATCACAAACTTCAACACAAGTATTTCTCAAATTCACAACCACTCAACTAGCATGACTCTAATATCACTACCTCCATATCTCAAAACAACCATCAAGTATCAAACTTCTCATAGTATTCAATGCACTTATATGAAAGATTTTATTATGCCTAAAAGCAAATTGCCATGTTGTTCTAAAGGACTCTCAAAATAACATAAGTGAAGCATGAGAGATCAATTATTTCTATAAAATAAAACCACCACCGTGCTCTAAAAGATATAAGTGAACAACTAGAGCAAAAACTATATAGCTCAAAAGATATAAGTGAAGCACATAGAGTATTCTAATAAATTCCGATTCATGTTTGTCTCTCTCAAAAGGTGTGTACAACAAGGATGATTGTGGTAAACTAAAAAGCAATGACTCAAATCATACAAGACGCTCCAAGCAAAACACATATCATGTGGTGAATAAAAATATAGCTCCAAGTAAAGTTACCGACGAACGAGGACAAAAGACGGGATGCCTTCCGGGGAATCCCCAAGCTTAGGCTTTTTGGTGTCCTTGGATTTTACCTTGGGGTGCCTTGGACATCCCCAAGCTTAGGCTCTTGCCACTCCTTGTTCCATAATCCATCAAATCTTTACACAAAACTTGAAAACTTCACAACACATAACTTAACAGAAAATCTCGTGAGTTCCGTTAGCGAAAGAAAACAAAACACCACTTCAAGGTACTGTAATGAACTCATTCTTTATTTATATTGGTGTTAAAACTACTGTATTTAAACTTCTCTATGGTTTATAAACTCCATTACTAGCCATAGATTCATCAAAATAAGTAAACAACACACGAAAAACAGAATCTGTCAAAAACAGAACAGTCTGTAGTGATTTGTAACTAACGCAAACTTCTGGAACCCCAAAAATTCTAAAATAAATTGCTGGACGTGAGGAATTTATATATTAATCATCTTCAAAAAGAATTAACTAAATAGCACCCTCCAATAAAAAAGGCAGCAATTCTCGGGAGCGCTAAAGTTTCTGTTTTTTACAGCAAGATCAAAAAGACTTTCCGCAAGTCTTCCCAACGGTTCTACTTGGAACAAACACTAATTAAACATAAAAACACAACCAAAACAGAGGCTAGATAAATTATTTATTACTAAACAGGAGCAAAAAGCAAGGAATAAAAATAAAATTGGGTTGCCTCCCAACAAGCACTATCGTTTAACGCCCCTAGCTAGGCATAAAAGCGAAGATAGATCTAGGTATTGCCATCTTTGGTAGGCACTTCTTCAATAAGACACCTATAACTCCTAGGAGTTTCTTTCTTTTCATTAATTATCAAAATCCTAGGCACGAAATCAAGAAGATCATTTGTAGCAAAGGGTTCCTTAAGGATAGTGAGAAAGTTGGGGTGAACACTTATGGATTTGAGGTCCGCATTTCCCTTACTAGAAGTTTCACCCTTATTTTTAGGAACATACATCAATTTGGAAATCTTAGAATTAGGAGGAGTGTTTTTCACGGAAGAAAAGGCACACCCAAGGTTGTTAATAATATCCTCAATTTTATCAATTCTAGTGGAATCTTGATCTATCTTTTCATTAACCATAGGTCCCTTTTCTTTAAAAAAATTAAGAGAAACTCCTACCTTAGATCCGTATTGGGTAATTTGCTTATGGATCTTTCTCTCAAAATTTTCAATTAACTCTATGGTGGCAACTTTATTTTCAATAATTTCAAGCCGTTGCATAACATGTTCCAAAGTTAAGATAGTTCAGTTAACCAAAAGAGGTGGTGGGCCAAACAAATCTACCATAACATTATAAGAATCAAAAGTATGGCTACCCAAGAAATTTCCTCTGGTAATGGTATCAAGAATATATCTATTCCAAGGAGTGATGCCTACATAAAAGTGCGAAGAAGAACATAAGTAGATTGCTTCCTAGTAGATCTATTTTGCGCATTGCAAATTCTGTACCAAGCATATTTTAGATTTTCTCCCTCCCTTTGTTTAAAATTAAGAACTTCATTCTCGGGAGACAAAGGAGTAGATAAAGGACTAGCCATAATGACGAAGCAAGCAGAAAAGGGGCGAACGGAAAAGAGGGCGAATAAAATGGCAAGGGTGAAGTGGGGGAGAGGAAAACGAGAGGCAAATGGCAAATAATGTAATGCGAAGGATAAGAGTTATGATGGGTACTTGGTATGTCTTGACTTGGCGTAGATGTCCCCGGCAACGGCGCCAGAAATCCTTCTTGCTACCTCTTGAGCACTGCTTTGTTTTCCCTTGAAGAGGAAAGGGTGATGCAGTAAAGCAGCGTAAGTATTTCCCGTAGTTTTTGAGAACCAAGGTATCAATCCAGTAGGAGACCACGCGCGAGTCACCTCGTACCTACACAAACAAATAAGAACCTCGCAACCTATGCGATAAAGGGGTTTTCAATCCCTTCACGGTCACTTGCAAGAGTGAGATCTGATAGAGATAATAATAATAAGATAAATATTTTTGGTATTTTTATGAAATAGATTGAAAGTAAAGATTGCAAAATAAAATAAATTGGAAACTTGTATGATGGAGAATAGACCAGGGGGGCATAGGTTTCAGTAGTGGCTTCTCTCAAGATAGCATAAGTATTATGGTGGGTAAACAAATTACTGTCGAGCAATTGATAGAAAAGCGAATAATTATGAGAATATCTAGGTATGATCATGTATATAGGCATCACATCCGTGACAAGTAGATCGACTCCTGTCTGCATCTACTACTATTACTCCACACATCGACCGCTATCCATCATGCATCTAGAGTATTAAGTTCATAAGAACAGAGTAACACCTTAAGCAAGATGACATGATGTAGAGGGATAAACTCGTGCAATATGATATAAACCCATCTTGTTATCCTCGATAGCAACAATACAATATGTGCCTTGCTGCCCCTACTATCACTGGGAAAGGACACCGCAAGATTGAACCCAAAGCTAAGCACTTCTCCCATTGCAAGAAAGATCAATCTAGTAGGCCAAACCAAACTGATAATTAGAAGAGACTTGCAAAGATAACCAATCATACATAAAAGAATTCAGAGAAGATTCAAATATTGTTCATAGCTAAACTTGATCATAAACCCACAATTCATCGGATCTCGACAAACACACCTCAAAATAAGATTACATCGAATAGATCTCCAAGAGAATCAAGGAGAACTTTGTATTGAGATCCAAGAGAGAGAAGAAGCCATCTAGCTACTAGCTATGGACCCGAAGATCTGAGGTAAACTACTCACACATCATCGGAGGGGCCATGGAGTTGATGTAGAGGCCCTCCGTGATCAATGCCCCCTCCGGCGGAGCTCCGAAAAAGGCCCCAAGATGGGATCTCTTGGGTAGAGAAGGTTGCGGCATTGGAAATAGGGTTTCGTGGTGCTCTTGGATGTTTTTGGGGTATATGAATATATATAGGAGAAAGAAGTAGGTCGGTGGAGCAACGAGGGGCCCACGAGGGTGGGGGCGCGCCCCCCTGCCTCGTGGCCTCCTCGATTGTTTCTTAACGTCCACTCCAAGTCCCTAGATCACTTTTGTTCCAAAAATAACTCTCCTGAAGGTTTTATTCCGTTTGGATTCCGTTTGATATTCCTTTTCTGTGAAAAACTGAAATAGGCAAAAAAAAACAGCAATTTGGGCTAGGCCTCCTGTTAATAGGTTAGTCCCAAAAATAATATAAATGTGTACAATAAAGCCCATTAACATCCAAAACAGATAATATAATAGCATGGAACAATCAAAAATTATAGGTACATTGGAGACGTATCTCGGAATGGCTATGAAAATGCCATAATATGTTGGTATGGTGGCTGTTTTGAGGAAGGTATAAGGTGGGTGTATGGTACCGATGAAAGTTGCGTGGCACAAGAGAGGCTAGCAATGGCGGAAAGGTGAGAGTGCGTATAATCTATGGACTCAACATTAGTCATAAAGAACTCACGTACTTATTGCAAAAATATATTAGTCATCGAAACAAAGTACTACGTGCATGCTCCTAGGGGGATAGATTGGTAGGAAAATACCATCGCTCGTCCCCGACCTCCACTCATAAGGAAGAAAATCAAAAGATATCTCATGCTCCAACTCCATTACATAACGGTTCACCATACGTGCATGCTACGGGACTCACAAACCTTAACACAAGTATTTCTCAAAATCACAACTACTTACTAGCATGACTCTAATATCACCATCTTCATATCTCAAAACAATCATCAGGAATCAAACTTCTCACAGTATTCAATGCACTTTATATGAAAGTTTTTATTATATCCCTCTTGGATGCCTATCATATTAGGACTAAATTTATAACCAAAGCAAATTACCATGCTATTTTATAGACTCTCAAAATAATATAAGTGAAGTGCGAGAGTTCATAAATTTCTATAAAATAAAACCATCGCCGTGCTCTAAAAAGATATAAGTGAAGCACTAGAGCAAATTTGCCTAGCTCAAAAGATATAAGTGAAGCACATAGAGTATTCTAATAAATCACGATTCATGCATGTCTCTCTCAAAAAGTGTGTACAACAAGGATGATTGTTGCAAACTAAAAAGCAAAGACTCAAATCATACAAGACGCTCCAAGCAAAACACATAGCATGTGGTGAATAAAAATATAGCCTCAAGTAAAGTTACTGATAAACGAAGACGAAAGAGGGGATGCCTTCCGGGGCATCCCCAAGCTTAGGCTCTTGGTTGTCCTTGAATATTACCTTGGGGTGCCTTGGGAATCCCCAATCTTAGGCTCTTGCCACTACCTATTCCGTTGGTCCATCAAATCCTTACCCAAAACTTGAAAACATCACAACACAAAACTCAACAGAAAATCTCATAAGCTCCATTAGTATAAGAAAATAAATCACCACTTTTGGTACTGTTGTGAACTCATTATTTATTTATATTGGTGTAATATCTACTGTATTCCAAGTTTTCCATGGTTCATACCCCCCGATACTAGCCATAGATGCATCAAAATAAGCAAACAACACGTGAAAAACAGAATCTGTCAAAAACAGAACAGTTTGTAGCAATCTGGAGATTTTGAGTACTTCTGTAACTCCAAAAATTCTGAAAAATTAGGAATACCTAAGCAATTTTTTTATGAATCTTCTTCACAAATAATCAGTATTTTATCGCGCTTCTGCTAAAAACGAAAATTAGTTTCCTGAGCGTAAAAGTTTCCGTTTTTCAGCAAGATCAAATCAACTATACCCGTAAGATATCCCAAAGGTCTTACTTGGCACAAACACTAATTAAAACATAAAAACCATATCTAACCAGAGGCTAGATGAATTATTTAATGCAAAACAGAACCTTAAAAGTAAAAACAAAAATAGAATTGGGTTGCCTCCCAACAAGCGCTATTATTTAACGCCCTTAGCTAGGCATAAAACACGAATAGATCTAGGTATTATCATCTGTCCTGCAATCCATAAGTGGCTCTCATAATAGATTCATAAGGAAATTAATTTTATTTCTAGGTAAGTGTTCCATCCCTTTCCTTACGGGAATTGAAATCTAATGTTTCCTTCTTTCATATCAATAATTGCACCAATCGTTCTAAGGAAAGGTCTACCAAGAATAATAGGACATGTATGACTTCAATCTATATCAAAAACAATGAAATCTATGGGTACATAATTACTATTTTCAACAATAAGAACATCATTAATCCTTCCCATAGGTTTCTTAATAGTGGAATCCGCAAGATGCAAATTTAAGGAACAATCATCAAATTCACGGAAACCGAACACATCACATAAAGTTTTTGGAATCGTGGAAACACTAGCACCCAAATCACACAAACCATGGCATTTATGATATTTAATCTTAATCTTAATAGTAGGTTCCCACTCGTCATAATGTTTTCTAGGGATAGAAACTTCCAATTCAAGCTTTTCTTCAAAGGATTGCATCATAGCATCAATAATATGTTTAGTAAAAGCTTTGGTTTGATTATAAGCATGAGGAGAATTCAACATGGATTGCAACAAGGAAATACAATCTATTAAATAAAAATTATCATAATTAAATTCCTCGAAATCCAAAAGAGTGGGTTCATTGCTACTTAAAATTTTGACCTCTCCAAACCCACTTTTATTAATTTTTGCATCAAGATCTGAAAACTCTGAATCATTGGGATGCCTTGTAACTAAAGTTGGCTCGTCTCCGGTCCCATCTTTATCAAGATTTATATTAGAAAACAAAGATTCAAAAGGAGTCACATCAATTACTTTAGGATCTTCATCATTATTTAAAGATTCTGGTTTAGCGGCCATCTTATTTACCAAGGTAGCTTGCTTATTAGAAATTTGGCCTACTAAATTTTCAAGAGGAGCAAACTGAGATCTTAGACCATGAAATTCCTTAGACATATCATCAAGCTCTTTATTCATGTATTCCATAAAACTTTTCTGCTCCTTAAGCTCGTTTCTAAAGAAATTATTATGCTCAAATTGCAAAGACATGAAGCTTCTAACATTATTTTCAATTTTGTCCAACCTCCTAAGGTGAGGGTCAATGCTTTTTGGTGGAGCCATTACGAAAAAGCAAGCAATCCAACAAACAAGCACACAAAAAGCAAGCAGAGAAGAAGCATAGGAGAGGGGCGAAGAAAAGGAAAATCTTTTCGAAATCGTTTTAGAAGTGGGGGAGAGGAAAACGAGAGGCGAATGGCAAATAATGTAATGCGAGGGATGACAGTTTATGATGGGTACCTGGTATGTATCGGCTTGGTGTAGATCTCCCCGGCAATGGCGCCTGAAATTGGCAAGTTGACGGGAGATAAATCTTGACTTGACTTGGCGTAGATCTCCCCGGCAACGGCGCCAGAAATTCTTCCTACTACCTCTTGAGCTTGCGTTGGTTTTTCCCTTGAAGAGGAAAGGGTGATGCAGCAAAGTAGAGTAAGTATTTCCCTTAGCTTTTGAGAACCAAGGTATCAATCAAGTAGGAGACAATGCACAAGATACCGAATACCTGCACAAACAAACACCAACTTTCACCCAATGCGATAAAGGGGTGGTCAATCCCTTCATGGTTATTTGCAAAGTGAGATCTAATATAGATGGATAAATGGTAAAGTAATAGTTTTGGTATTTTTGGTTTATGGAACGGAATGTAAAAGATTTCAAAGAAAGTAAATAGGAAACTAAAATTGTAGATCGGAAACTTATATGACAGAAAGTAGACCCTGATAACCCACAAGTATAGGGGATCGCAATAGTTTTCGAGGGTAGAGTATTGAACCTAAATTTGTAGATTCGACACAAGGGGAGCCAAAGAATATTTAAGGTATTAGAAGTTGAGTTGTCAATTCAACCACACTTGAGATTAATTATCTGCAGCAACATGATCAGTAGCAAAGTGATATGGTAGTTTTGATAATAGTGACGGCAGTAACAGTAACGGTAATAGTGATAGCAGTAGTTTTGTAGCAAGTGCAATAGTAACGATAGCAATGGTAACTTAGCAAGAAGAATATAAGATAAATTCACATGCATTGGATCGGTGACTTGTTGGATGAAATTTATCATGAGACAGTTATAACCTAGGGCGATATGACACTAGCTCCAGTTCATCAATATAATGTAGGCATGTATTCCGTAAATAGTCATACGTGCTTATGGAAAGAACTTGCAAGCCATCTTTTGTCCTAACCTCCCGTCGCAGCGGGGTCCTATTGGAAACAAAGGGATATTAAGGCCTCCTTTTAATAGAGAACCGGAACAAAGCATTAACACATGGTGAATAGATGAACTCCTCAAACTACGATCAGCACGGAGAGTGGTCCCAACTATTGTCACTCCAGGGTTGCTGGATCATAACACGTAGTAGGTGACTATAACTTGCAAGATCGGATCTAGAACATGGACACAATGGTGATAACATAAACGGTTCAGATCTGAAATCATGGCACCTAGGCCCAAAGTGACAAGCATTAAGCATGGCAAAGTCATAGCAACATCAATCTTAGAACCTAGTCGATACTAGGGATCAAGCCCTAACAAAACTAACTCGATTACATGATGAATCTCATCCAACTCCTCACCGACCAGCGAGCCTACGAAGGAATTACTCACTCCCACTGGGGAGCATCATGGAATTGGCAATGGAGAAGAGTTGGTGATGACAAAGAATGAAGATCCCCCTCTCCGGAGCCCCAAACGGACTCCAGATCTGGCCTCCCGATGAAGAACAGGAGGTGACGATGGCTCCATCTCGTGGATCGTGATAATTCTTTCTCCCTGATTTTTTTCCTGGAAAAATAGGATTTTATAGCGTCGGTTTCAGGGTCTGCGGGGCCACCAGGTGGGGACAAACCACCTCAGTGCGCCAGGAGGGGGCATGCCCTTGTGGGTTGTGTCCACCCAGGTGCCCCCCTCCGATGGATCCTGGCTCCAGAAATTCTTATTTATTGTATAAAAAATCCTCACAAAGTTTTGTTCCATTCCGAGAACTTTTATTTCTGCATAAAACAACACCATGGTAGTTCTGCTGAAAACAGTGTCAGTCCGGGGTTAGTTTCATTCAAATCATGCAAAATAGAGTCCAAAACAAGAGGAAAATCGTAAAGTAGATACATTGGAGACGTATCAACTCCCCCAAGCTTAAACCTTTGCTTGTCCTCAAGCAATTTTGTTGTTAAACTGAAAGTGAAAAAGAAAAACTTTTACGAACTCTTTTGCTCTTGTTTGCATAAATAATCTTAAACATCACCCAGGTTTTCAGCCAACATTATAACTAACCATGCCGACAATAACTCTTAAAGATTATATTAACTCATATCAATGACACAATCAGCTAGCGAGCAATAATAAGATATCTCAAACGACAACATGTTGTCAAAACTACCATGATATAATATGACAATAGTGGCATCAAGCTAGCCCTTTCTGAGACTGCAAAACATAAATGCAGAGCACCTCCAAAGTTCAAGCAATGACTAAACATTGTAATTCATGGTAGAAAAGATCCAATGATGATGCACCCAACATTAGCTACACACAATGCATAAGTCATGATAGTAGTGCTCTCAGGTTCTGGCGCTTGTTTTAGAAGGTGATGACACAACATAAAAGTAAATAGATAGTCCCTTCGCAGATGGAAGCAGTGATTTGCAGAGGTGCGAGAGCTCAAGTTTTTAAAACAGAGGTAAATGATATTTTGAGACATGCACCATTTTCATTTACTTCACGACTATCATTTATCAATATCTTCCATGCTAAACACGCTAGTGGTGGTTCCCAAGTGATAAAAGTAAAGGTTTACTCCCCCTCCACCAACAATCACATTCCATGGCTTGTCCGAAACAACGGGTGCCGTTCAAACCAACAACAGTCCCGGGGGAGTTTTGTTTAATTATTTGCATTTTTGAGTTCGGGAATGGGAATCCCTATTACCGCCCTTTTCTTTTGCGATGGCGAGTGAATAAACACTCGACCTAATGTAACAACTTGGATTTTGGCCCTTTTCTTTTTCTTTCGATTTATTTGGTTTTTGCTCTGTTTTTCTTTTTGGAGTAGTTCTGTGGCCTTGCCACCTGGGAAATCATCTCCATTTCCCCTCCCAAGTGGCTCATCATTCTCAAAACCTTGCCAAGATCATGTCACTTAACTCCATGACCAAACCCTAATTTCCTTTTCTCAGGAATATTCCTTTTTCTATTAAAGGAATAACCCTATCTGCCCTAGGTTATGAAGCAACCTATATTTTTGCCCATCCAAAAATCCCCAAAAAATTCTTTTAAATTATTTGGGTCATATCTTCCTAAAATATGGCAAAATATTTCATTGGCCATATTTCTCATCATGCTCAATAAATTCATTTCCTACTTTGTTCTAAATGGAACATTGTGAAGCAAGTGCTATTTATATTTTCCCATTTGACCCCAAACTATTTGGACACCTTTTCCTATCCAAATAATTGACCTGTGCCAAAATTTAACTTTATTTGCCTAGCCAAACTTCCTCAGTGATTTTTCAAAGTTTCTGCCAGACAGAAGGCTTTGTGAAGGAAGTATCAGCTAGGAGGATCCAAATGAGTTACAATTTTGCACACTACTTCATGTGCTCATATCATGACCCTATTACAAATTTCAGCTCTATACTTTGATATATGTGAGCACAGAAACAAATCTTTGATTCTGGCAATATTTTCAGATTGTGAAGCAAGTACATTTTATATTGATTCATTTTGCCTGAAAATTTTTCAGAGCATTCTCATGAACATAAAAACTCTCTCCACCAAATTTGGGACCAATTCATCAAGCAAATATTCCTCTGGAATTTTTGCAAGTTTCTGGACAGAGAGAATAGCTGTGAAGAAAGTACCATTTTGGTGAATCCAATTGGTATTAAATTTTTACAGCATCTTAATATGTCCAAATCCCTAACCCTTGACAAATTTCAGGTCAAGTGTCTTCTCCATGTGAGTGAACCATCTTGATCTAGTTTCTGGACCATTTGGATCAGTTGCAAAGCAAGTGTATTAATCCTTGGTCTAATTCTTCTCAAACTTACCAGGATTATAGTCCTTCATAATCTAATCACCCCAGACAAACTTTCTGGACCCAACTAAGTCCCTGTAAATCACCAGTGCACGTTCAAGTTTACTGCAGTAAACTGCAGAGGTTGCTTACCATTTAACCAAAGCGTTTTTCACCGAACTACCACCTCAGTTGCAACCTCCCTAGGAAGGACAAACCCCCAGACATCGTTTGGCTAGCTGTGCGGCACTGTGTGCACTAGTGCACGCGGTGACCACGAGCTTTGGCATGCAATGCGCGTGCTCTGCTGGCGTTGGCCGCGCCCAGGGCGTCTTCTTGCTCGGGCCCCTCCTCCTCTCGTCGTCTTCGCGCCCATGAGCATGTCTAACAGTTTTACCGCGTCGTCGCCATACTCCTGGAGCCATCTCCCCCTCCGTAAGCCCCTCCGCTAGCGCTCATCGCCGCGCGCCCACGAGAAATCTGTGGTCGACCATCTCTGTTCACGCCATGGCTTCTTCCTCCTCTGGTCCCCGAGCTCTGCTCGTCCCTGTATACCTCTGTAGCTCGTCCGCACCTCTCTCGTCGCCTTCTCGTGCCACCCCGTGCCCGCTGAGCCTCGCCAGAGCTTCGGCCGGACGCGAGCAGCGGCACCCGAGACCGTGCCTTGGCCCAGCCTATATAAGGAAGCCCCGACCCCCTCCGAGCTCGTCACCAGCCTCGCCTCGCTCCACTACACCACCCCAACCTCTTCCCCGAGCACCAGAGCCCCTCCTCGCTGCTCTAGGCCACCATGGCCGCCGCGGTGCTCCGGCTAAATTCGCCCGAAGCCGAGCCCTCCTCCACCTATAGCCACCACCATCACCTTCCCCACACTCCGGCTACCCTCTCCCTCATCTCAGTTTCTCGCCGGAGCCCCTCTGGACGCGCCTCCCCGGAGTTGGCCGCCGCCCCGTCTCGGCCTCCTCCCAGCGCCGTCGACTCGCTCCTCTTCCGGCGCCGCAGCTGCTCCAGGTGGAGCAGCGCTCCACCCCGCGCCCGCCGGTGCCTTCACTCCGGTCGGGGTGGACGGAGTTGGCCGGGCCGGCGCTGGCCTCGCTGCTGCCTTGCCCCTCCTCTGCTCTGTGTGTGCGTCGGAGAAGAGAATGAGAAGGCCAGGCAGGAGAGAGTTGCCGCGCGGGCCCCGCGCTTCAGCGCCTCAGCCGTTGACCCCACCCCGCTACGTCAGTAAGTGGAAACGTGTTTCCATGAAGTGCGCTTTCGGTTAGTGAAAACGTACTTCCGCTCTTCTTTGGAGCAGAATACATTTTCCACTTCCAAAAGCGTACTTTCTTTCTTCTTCGGCTCCAAATACGTTTCTCAGTTTTGAAAACGTATTATCTGAAATACGTTTTCTGTTTTATCCTCCAGGGGCCTGTTTGTAGAGATATTTTTACAGATTGGTCCCTGAACTTCGTCGGACTATAACTTTTTGCTCGCAACTCCGTTTGAGGTGAATCCAAAGCCCACGTCTTCATTTCGTCGAGCTCATTCTGCTGATTGCATTTTCAATATTGTTTCACACTGTGAAAATGACCATTTTGCCCTTGCACTAAATCAGCCCCCTTAGAGAGAGAATGTTTTCCAGCGATTCTTTCCGCGAGTTTCTCGCACTTCTTCCCGGTGATTTCTTCCACCCCAGACAAGCCACAACCACCATTTGCATGATAGCCATGCAGTAGCTTTGTTTTCAACTTGAATCTTTGATAATTGTATGTTTGTTTTGCTACTGCTGTCGTTAGTTCGGTTATGCTTATGGATCGGTAATTACTGCCATGCTATGCTTCTTGCACATTGTTATCATGAACTACTTGTTAGTATTACTTTCATATTGCCATGCTTGATAGTAGTACATGTTGGGTCGGTCATGTTCTTCGATGCATGACTAGCGTCGGTTACCGAGTATTGTTAATATGCATTGTTCCTTTGCTGCTAGTTGGTTAAGTGTTTACTCGGTAATGGTATTAATGTGTTCTTGCATGGTATTTATTGTTGATGCTAGTGGTCATGTTATGCTATGAGTAGGGTTGTACTTGTGATATTCATGCTCGTCATTATGCCAAGCTTAGTTGGATATGATTCATTGTTGATATGGCCGATAGTTATGTTGTACGCTCATGCTCATGCATTGTAATTGCATCATGTTATTTTATCATGGCTCAGCATATTGCATTCAAGTTTAACCGGATTAAATTTAACTTGAACAACTGTTGGTTGAGTCATGGTGCCACCATATCGAGCTGACCAGTGCAACCACGCTTACCTATTGGGAGGGTCCTAACTGGGTCTATTGTCATGCCTCTCGCCGGTGCCTCCAACGAGGGAAGGTTATGCGCGGGCGCTACCTTGATCAGGTAGGATGGCATAAGCCTTGTGTGCCCGTTGTTGAGTATGGATCCATTGTCCCCGTTTTGGACCATTTATGCTTTGCCATGACGATGGTCATTGGTGCCTTTGGTAGGCACGGGGCCACCCATGACTTAGCCCAAAGGGGAGTTGGTCGGAGTGGCCGGGAGGGTGTCATGGTAGTAGATCAGTTTTGTCGGAATGTCGTTGGCCCACCTGAATGGGAGTGCGAGGCCATGGGTTCCGTGGTGTGGGTACAGTGTACTAACCTCTGCAGAGTGTATACTAAGTCTATCGAGAGCTGTGCCCGCGGATAAGGGCCCAGTTCATGTCGGTCACACTATGTGCCAATAGTATTAATAATAACTTGATTAATTACAACCCTGGTTCGATGATGAGATATGTTGGTTATGTGATTCGTGCATGATCACCGTTTGGTTACGAGGTAACCTGTTGAACCATGAGTGGTTCCGCTCGTGATCATGAGATGATCATCATGGTATCGAGGATACCGAGTTGATGGATATTTGTGATGTTGTGCGAGAATCACGGGTAAAGGTCAAGCTCCTTGTGGTCATTTAATGATTACTACGTTATTGTTTATACCAAGCTTGATTTGATCCAGAGATGATCGTGTGATGTCCGTGGTTGGTAAGTGATGCATGTGATGGTTATGAGGCAATCCGAGCAGAATAAATGGTGCATGTAGTGTCATCATGTTGCAAGCAAGTATTGTCAGATTTATATGTTCGTGCCATGTTCATATTGTTCTACCTGTATCATGTTCATGTTGTTCATGCCATGTTATCCTGATGATCTCATGATAATTCCTGCTTAACCTGTAATTGCCACGTTGTTGTTTGTCTTGAATGCTTCTGGTTATTGTGAGCTTGCAAGTACATTCAATGTACTGACCTAGCGTGTCATGCCAGTTTGCAGGTCATGCCGTGATTTCTTGATTGCTTGTCGTGGTTTCCGTTCGTGCGAGCTAGGATAAGCGTTCCAGCCAGAGTCCCTGCGAAATGGAGTTCATCACCATCGTCGATGTTCCACTGCTAGAGTTATTCCACTGCATCTTGTTGTTCTGCTGCTTGCATAGAGCAACCGTGGCAAGCGTAGTGTTGTTGTGCCGATGTAATCCCCTTGTATCATTATAGCTTGTAATAATGGAGCTGATTTGTTCTTTGCTAAGAAGTGTCGTATTCCAGAAGACCTCTCCTCGACCTCTGGCTGGAATACAGGGCATTCCAGTTTCTCTGAGCCGAGGTGCCACAGGCTTGGTAACAGAGTAGGTCTGGCTGTAGGACACCCTAGCCAGTGCGAGCGGTAGAAACCGGTAGAAATCAGTAGTTTAACATCCGGCTTGTTTATCGCATTTGGTTGCTACATTTGTTTGTTGCATAACATGCATATAGCCTTAGTATTTATTGCTAACGGTTCTATCTGGTGAGTGTAGCTGGCATCGGATCCTGATTCACTCCAGCTCAGTCTTTACATTTCTCCAGTTTTCTTTTCTTGCTTGTTCTTTGGTGTTTGGTTTCATTTCTGTCCCAACAGAGTGATGCCAAGTGATCCTGACACTATTTGCAAAAATGGTGCTCAGGTATCACGGCGAATTCCTTCCTTCAGCCCCATTTTGTTTCGGTGGTAGCCATGCTTCTACCCCGGGTCGTCGGTTTTCTTGTCGTGGTTGCAACCCTTAATGATCTTAGTTATCAAGAAAGGGCAATATCAGCAGCCTCAGTTTTTCCCCGCTATCCTATTTCTTGGACGAGTATGGATTTTTTCCGTCCACTTGATAATAATGTGGTTGCGACCTTCGTGTCCCACTACATGATTACCGAGTACGTCCTCGCCTTCGAGCTAGTCCGGGTTGCTACCTGGCTAAGCTAGCACTTGGTGTAGCGCTGTTTACACCAATTCTTCCACACATTTATTCGTCCTTGTGCACCTCGTCACAACATGCTAGATCGTAGAACCGGAGATCCCGCGAGATTTGTGTGCTTAAGTAGGCATGCGTATTGGGTGACTAGCAGTAATATGTGACTTTGTTTGAGTGGGTAGCGATTGATTGTTATGTGCTTTTGTTTAGTTGAGTTTTCTTTTGCTTCTTTCTTGTTGGGCCCTAGTGTTACATTATTTTTCCCCTATAAAGAGTTGCTCATCGACCGACACCGGACCCGAAGAATCAGCAAGGAGTTCAAATATTTGGAAACTCAGCTAAACAGAATGGAATTCTCAGCTGACCGCAATGAAATAGAGAATATCTGATTTTGAGGCTGATAATCAATTTTGCATTAGTGTGCACTCCTCACAACAGTACTGATAACTCAAGTCTACATCAGTACAAAATCCACACAGCAGTAATGAGTAAGTTAGCAGCAAGGCAAGTTAGGTACAAGGTCAACGGTAAATTTCTAGTCAAAGGTATGGATCATTTACAAAATTTTGGCTCAGCAATGCATGATTCTTGAAATATGTTATCGTCTGAAATAAAGTCAGAATGTGATATGCTCAAGGCAGACAGTCAAACAAATTTTCTCATGCAAATAATCAGCCCTAGAATATTATGGGCGTGTGTGTAGATTTCAGTCTGAATATAAGTATGAATCTTGGGATGTAAGAAAATCAGTCTTCTTCCACACGTTATCGGAAGAAATTTATGATGAAAGGCTCCTCAAATTTCATCAGCATGATATGTGAACAATTTCCCATCCAAGATACCCGACCTTTCTCAGCAAGATACCTCGATAAAAGCTTTTAACGGAGGAAAATGATTTTTTTCTCAACAAGCAAACCCGGCGAGAAGCTTCTCAAGTATGGAACTCAGGCTTCTCCAGGAAAATAGTCAGAGCAAGGTTCGTGTGTAAGCTATAGATCCTTCTTCTGCACGTTACCCAGACAAAAGATTTGAGCAGAAGATAACAAGTCTTCCTCAGCAAGCTACTCGGATGGCTTCTCTCGTAAGCCATTCAGTCTGCGTCAGTATCATACTAATACACCGTCCTCAGAGGTTATATGATAAGTAGTACCGCTCAAGAATCAGACTCGCAACATTTGGTCGGAAGCACAAATCCGTCAGGGCATGTGTCTTCTTCAGAAAGCCAGTGTTTGTTTGCATGTGATTCTTATATATGGTGAGCATGTACCCCTAGTCATATTAGTCACTCATACGAGATTGCGGCAAGGATCCAGCAGATATACCTAAGGAAAGTGAGGATCCCACAACCTGGCGACTCAGGCAAGGAAAATAAGCAGAGATGCATCCCATGAATTATAATTGACAAGATCTGGGGATGACTTTACCGAATCAACAGTCTTGAAAATGGTCATCAAGGTCATTATTCCCGCAACTGACAAGGAGATGCCTTAAAACCTTGTCACCTTCTTGTATGATTGGCCTCAACAACGAGCTCTGTACCGCTACAAGTCCTGATTCTATGTCATATATGTGCGAACCCAGGTCAGAAAACAGGCACAAGGGAATAATGTCAAAAATATTGCACTAATCACATCCCTGGTCATACGAAGGATCAAGGACAGGTGTGGCCAAGGTATTCCAGTAAGGTATCCTCACAAAGAAAATCATGACCGTTAAAGGGTGAGAATGACAGCAAAGGTATGATGATTTTTGCACAACCATCAGGGTCCAGATACCCCAAATCAGTTGGAGCCTGCAATTCCATACCGATCCACAAAGGCATACCCTCAGCGGCCTACTCTGTTTTACAAGGACATCATATCCCGCTGACCCGCTTGGAATGGTTAGTGTGGAAAATCCAAATGGGCATACCGACAAAATGATAAAGTCAAATGCCGAACAATCATCTCAGACCCGGTATACTCACCAACGGAATCAAATACATGGTCAGTCTGTCAGGAAACACATTTGTCCGTCAGCCCCCCCCCCCCCTGGCAGGCCAGTCTCAAGGTGTAAATATTTGGGGTATGACATAGCTATAACTCCATACACCATTATATTGCTCATGAAAAAAGGCAGTCGAATCCTTGGTACCTATCTCATGCTCGAGCCAAAGGGGTAAATCAAAATAAATCAGTACCACCTATGAGCAGTCAGATCCCATCAGAATATGGCCATGATTAATTCTCAGCATTCATTAAAACCAGAAGGCCTATATTTATTTGAAGCAACCCCATGACAGAAGTAAAAAGGTTTTCAGGACCAAAAGAAAATTTATGCTCAGATCCATTGGATATCACCACAGGTATGGAGAATCAACGTCAGTAAAAAGGAATTGGTATATGAGCAAAGACCCGTCAGAATATGGGGAATGGTGAAGCAAACCACCCCAAAGCAAGGTAAGTTGATCATCTGAAATTCTTGGGGAAACAATAAATAAAGGAAAAAAGATACCCGAGTGGGAAACGGTGTCCTCAAGTAATACTTGTTCCCTGAGCAACCAAATCTTGAGGACGAGATTTATTTAAGGGGGTAAGAGTTGTAACAACCTGGATTTTGGCCCTTTTCTTTTTCTTTTGATTTATTTGGTTTTTGCTCTGTTTTTCTTTTTGGAGTGGTTCTATGGCCTTGCCACCTGGGAAATCATCCTCATTTCCCCTCCCAAGTGGCTCATCATTCTCAAAACCTTGCCAAGATCATGTCACTTAACTCCATGACCAAACCCTAATTTCCTTTTCTCAGAAACATTCCTTTTTCTATTAAAGGAATAACCATATCTGCCCTAGGTTGTGAAGCAACCTATATTTCGGCCCATCCAAAAATCCCCAAATAATTCTTATAAATTGTTTGGGTCATATATTCCTGAAATATGGCAAAATATTTCATTGGCCATATTTCTCATCATGCTCAATAAATTCATTTCCTATTCTGTCCCAAATGGCATATTGTGAAGCAAGTGCTATTTATCTTTGCCCATTTGACCCTAAACTATTTGGAAACGTTTTCCTGTCCAAATAATTGACCTGTGCCAAAATTCAACTTTATTTGCCAAGCCAAACTTCCTAAGTGATTTTTCAAAGTTTCTACCAGACTGAAGGCTTTGTGAAGGAAGTATTAGCTAGGAGTGTCCAAATGAGTTAAAATTTTGCACACTCCTTCATGTGCTCAAATCATGACCCTCTTAAAATATCAGCTCCATCCTTTGATATATGTGAGCAGAGGACTAAATCTTTGATTTTGGCAATATTTTCACATTGTGAAGCAAGTACATTTTATATTGCTTCATTTTGCCTGAAAATTTTCCAGAGCATTCTCATGACCATTAGAACTCTCTCCACCAAATTATGGACCAATTCATGAAGCTAATATTCCTCTGGATTTTTTTCAATTTTTTGGACAGAGAAAATAGCTGTGAAGGAAGTACCATTTTGGTGAATCCAATTGGTATGAAATTTCAGCTCAATTGGCTTCTCCATGTGAGTGAAGCGTCTTGATCTAGTTTCTGGACCATTTGGATCAGTTGCAAAGCAAGTGTATTAATCCTTGGTCTAATTCTTCTCAAACTTACCAGGATTATAGTCCTTCCTAATCCAATCACCCAGACAAACTTTTTGGACCCAACCAAGTCCCTGTAAATCACCAGTGCACGTTCAAGTTTACTGCAGTAAACTTCAGAGGATGCTTACCATTTAACCAAAGCGTTTTTCACCGAACTACCACCTCAGTTGCAACCTCCCCAGGAAGGACAAACCCCCAGACATCGTTTGGCCGGCTGTGTGGCATTGTGTGCACTAGTGCACGCGGTGACCATGAGCTTTGGCATGCAATGTGCATGCTCTGCTGGCGTTGGCCGCGTCCAGGGCGTCTTCTTGCTCGGGCCCCTCCTCCTCTCGTTGTCTTCGCGCCCATGATCATGTCTAACAGTTTTACCATGTCGTCGCCATCCTCCTGGAGCCATCTCCTCCCCCCCGTAAGCCCCTCCGTCAACGCTCGTCGCCGCGCGCCCACGAGAAATCTGTAGTCGATCGTCTCTGTTCGCACCATGGCTTCTTCCTCCTCTTGTCCCCGAGCTCTGCTCGTCCCTGTGCACCTCTGTAGCTCGTCCGCACCTCCCTCGTCGCATTCTTGTGCCCCCCCGGTGCCCACTGAGCCTCGCTAGAGCTTCGGCCAGACGCGAGCGGCGGCACCCGAGGTCGTGCCTTCGCCCCGCCTATATAAGGAACCCCCGACCCCCTCCGAGCTCGCCACCAGCCTCGCCTCGCCCCACTACACCACCCCAACCTGTTCCCCAAGCACTAGAGCCCCTCCTCGCTGCTCTAGGCCGCCATGTCCGCCGCGGTGCTCTAGCTAAATTCACGTGAAGCCGAGCCCTCCTCCACCTATAGCCACCACTATCACCTTCCCCACACTCCGGCGACCCTCCCCTCATCTCAGTTTCTCGCCGGAGCCCCTTTGGACGGGCCTCCCTGGAATTAGCCGCCACCCAGTCTTGGCCTCCTCCCATCGCCGTGGACTCGCTTCTCTTCCGGTGCCGCAGCTGCTCCAGGCGGGAGCAGCGCTCTGCCTCGCGCCCGCCGGTGCCTTCACTCCAGTCGGGGTGGCCGGAGTTGGCCGGGCCGGCACTGGCCTCCCTGCTGCCTCGCCCCTCCTCTGCTCTGTGTGCGCGTCGGGGAAGAGAAGGAGAAGGCCAGGCCGGAGAGAGTTGACCATGCGGGCCCCGCGCATCAGCGCCTCAGCCGTTGACCCCGCCCCGCCACATCAGTAAGTGGAAACGAGTTTCCGTGCAGTGCGCTTTTGGTTAGTGAAAACATACTTATGCTCTTCTTTGGAACAGAATGTGTTTATCTACTTCCAAATGCGTACGTTCTTTCTTCTTCGGCTCCAAATACGTTTCTCGGTTCTGAAAGCGTATTGTCTGAAATACGTTTTCTGCTTTATCCTCTAGGGGCCTGTTTGTAGAGATATTTTTATAGATTGGTCCCTGAACTTCGTCGGGCTATAACTTTTTGCTCGCAACTCCGTTTGAGGTGAATCTAAAGCCCATGTATTCGTTTCATCGAGCCCGTTCTGTTGGTTTCATTTTCACTATGGTTTGACACTGTGAAAATGACCATTTTTTCCTTGCACTAAATCAGCCCCCTCTGGGAGAGAATGCTTTCCGGTGACTCTTTCCACGAGCTTCTCGCACTTCTTCCCGGTGATTTCTTCCACCCCAGGCAAGCCACAACCACCATTTGCACGATAGCCATGCAGTAGCTTTGGTTTCAACTTGAATCTTTAATAATTGTATATTTGTTCTGCTACTATTGTCGTTAGTTCTGTTATGCTTATGGATTAGTGATTACCGCCATGCTATGCTTTCTTGCACATTGTTATCATGAACTACTTGTTATAAGTACTTTCACATTGTCATGCTTGATAGTAGTACATGTTGGGTTGGTCATGTTCTTCGTGCATGACTAACGTCGGTTACCGAGTACTGTTAATATGCATTGTTCCTTTACTGCTAGTTGGTTAAGTGTTTACTCGGTAATGTTATTAATGTGTTCTTGCATGGTATTTATTGTTGATGCTAGTGGTCATGTTATGCTATGAGTAGGGTTGTACTTGTGATATTCATGCTCGTCATTATGCCATGCTCAGTTGTATATGGTTCATTGTTGATATGGACGGTAGTTATGTTGTACGCTCATGCTCATGTTGATATCACGCTCATGCATTGTAATTGCATCATGTTATTCTATCATGGCTCAGCATATTGCATTCAAGTTTAACCGGATTAAATTGAACTTGAACAACTGTTGGCTGAGTCATGGTGCCACCATATCGAGCTGACCAGTGCAACCACGCTTACCTATTGGAAAGGTCCTAACTGGGTCTATTGTCACGCCTCTCGCCGGTGCCTCCAACGAGGGAAGGTTATGCGCGGGCGCTACCCTGATCAGGTAGGACGGCATAAGCCTTGTGTGCCCGTTGTTGACTATGGATCCATTGTCCCCGTTTGGGACCGTTTATGTTTTGCCATGACGGTGGCCGTTGGTGCCCTTGGTAGGCACGGGGCCACCCATGACGTAGACCAAAGGGGAGTTGGTCGGAGTGGCTGGGAGGGTGTCATGGCAGTAGATCGGTTTTGTCGGAACGCCGTTGGTCCACCCGAATGGGAGTGCGAGGCCATGGCCGTGGCGTGGGTACAGTGTACTAACCTCTGCAGAGTGTATACTAAATCTATCGATAGCCGTGCCCGTGGATAAGGGCCCAATTCGTGTCAGCCACACTATGTGTCAACAGTATTAATAATAACTTGATTAATAACAATCCTGGTTCAGTGATGATATAAGTTGGTTATGTGATCCGTGCATGATCACCGTTTGGTTACGAGGTAACCCGTTGAACCCCTAGTTGGTTTTGGAGTATTGACGACAAACCTAATTGAGGGACTAATGTGTTTGTGAGAATTGCAGGATAACACAGGTAGAAGTCCCCCATTGATTCAGTTTTCCTACTAGAGATGACCCCTAAAAATGTATGAAGACATTGAAGTCAAAGGTGGTAAGTGAAGACATTCACCTTGAAGACTATGACAAGAGAAGACATCGCATGAAGACTATGGAGCGCGAAGACTTAGATCTTTCGTAGTTCTTTTTCTTCTTTGTTGAGTCATAGGAACCACCGTACTGTTAAGTGGGGTCCAAGAAAACCAGTCAGAATGACTATTGTGATGCTTAACCAAAATCCTATGTCTTCGAGTGAAGACTATGAGAGCAAATCTTGTTCAGAGTTGGACAAGTCAGCTTTGCTTGTAGCCCAAGTAAAGTTGTCGTGTGTGTTTGAAATCTAACCGTTGGAACACGTGTCAGTTCCTTAGTGACCTAGGGTCATTTCGGACAAATTAGGTCGGGTTGCCTAGTGGCTATAAATAGCCCACCCCCTACAACCATAAACGGTTGGATGCTCAGAGTCAAAGTATGGCTTTTGTCGTTTGAGAGCAACCCACCTCGAAGCCTTTGACAGAGAATTCCTTGAGAGGATAAAGCGCTAACCACCCAGAGCCAAAGAGTGTTAGGCATCACTTAAGTCTTCTTGTCTGTGTGATCTGAAGACTTATTACACTTGAGGACTGTGAATCCTTCAGCCGGTTAAGCGTCGCGTTCTGAGCATCCGAGAGTCATTGTGGATCGCCAGTGAACGAAGTCTGTGAAGGTTTGGAAGTTTACCTTGAAAACTTACCAGAGTGATTGGCAAGGTCTGTGTGACCTTAGCTCAAGGGGAATACGGAGAGGACTAAGTGTTCTGAGCTGTGTGCTCAGGACTAAGTGTCCGGGACTGAGTGTCCTTAGGTTTAAATACCTATCCGCCCTAACCAGACGTACAACTGTCACAGCAGTTGGAACTGGTCTACCAAACCTTTGTCTTCATCACGCACACTGGTTCTATCCTTCTCATCTCTTTATTTACGGTTGGCTCTTGTAAAGTTAGTGCCTATTTGCTTTACCTATTTGTCTTCACTGTGTACCTGATCCTTACTGCCTAGCTACTATTAGTCAGTGTGGTTTCACTTCATTGAATGCTTGACTATTGTCTGTCTAGTGTAGTCTATCTTCCGCTGCATGGAAATAGGTTCAATTCTATCATTTGTATTTGAAACTTCCATGTTTTGAAGACTTTCATAAAAATCGCCTATTCACCCCCCCCCCTCTAGTCGATATAACACACTTTCAATTGGTATCAGAGCGAGGTACTCCCTTATTCTGTGTGATTTTGGTTTAACCGCCTGGAGTTTCAGTTATGTTGAGGTATGAAGACTGTGTCATGCCCCATCTTTGACGGTCACGAGTATCCCAAGTGGAAGGCCATGATGAAGAAGCGCCTCATGGCAACGAACATCGAGCTGTGGACCGTCACTGAGATTGGCCTAACCGATCTGTGCAAAATGGCGGAAGCTAATGACATTCGCAAGTACACTCTTCTCAACCTCACGACGAAGGACGTCATCTGCTCCTGTCTATCTCAAAATCAGTTAGGAATGTCATGCATCTCGATCATGCAAAGCTCATCTGGGACCGTCTCTCGGAGGTCTATGAGGGTCGTCGAACTCGTCATGATCCTCGGTTCGAGGACTTTAAGGAGTCACTCAAAGCGATGACTTTCGAACCAGAATCATCATCTTCTGCATCATGGCTTATGGCAAATGATACTAAGGTAATTGAATGCTATCTATCTGAATCCAGTGATGATGAATCTGGTGATGAATTTGGACCTAGCTATGCAAAACTTGCTTCCCTTGTCACTAAACAACAGAAAGCTATGGAACATATTCAAAAACTGTTAGACAAAAGTGATGACCTGTTGGACGCTGAAATGACTCGATCTCAGTCCTTAATTGAAGACATAAAAAATCTTCATATTAAGTATGAGGAGCTTGAAAGTCGTCATGAAATGCTCTCAACAACTCATGAAGAACTCGAGAAATTGAGATCGGCTCATGAAGATCTTCAAAAGGAAAATGAGTCACTTCGCGCCGAACAGATCAGGTCAGCTCAGGAAGGATTTGAACCACCATTTCTTAAATGCATTGAGCGTGATAATGCTACTCCTGTTGCTGAATGTTCTACTGCTGCTACTGTTGCAATATCTTCAACTATTGATGTGGAAACTAACCCCTCTGCTGAGGACACCACTGCTATTGCTGATGAGAATGCTAGGTTGAAGACACTGCTTGAAACAGGGATGTACAAAAGTCTCAAAGGGAATCAAACACTATGTGATGTCCTCAAAAGGCAGATCCTGAACTGAAACCCTAGGAAAGAGGGTGTTGGGTTCATAAGGAAAATGAATGCCGATGGCTCTTACTGGAAACCTAAGCAGTACCCCAAAACCACATGGGTTGCTGCAAAGGAACTTTCAGCAGATCCATCCACTCTATCTAGCTTCACTTGTGCTAACCCCATTGTTATTGATGAATCCTTTGATGCAAACTACAAACTGTTTAAGAATCAGAATGGTGAAGTGTTTTCCAGGTATATTGGTACTAACTGCAGGAATAGACCACCTATGAAGAAGATCTGGGTGCCAAAATGGTGTTTGGAGAATCTTCCTGTGAATGTCATCATGACACCACAGGTGAAGAAGACAAACCCCAGACCACATGCCTCATACGGTCCAAAGGCTTCATACAGACAGAGGACGCACCTGAGTCACACTAACGCAAATGTTTTGCAGGGAAGCCATACTCAAGCCTATGAATATGAGCGCGGTTCATCAAACCGCCATGTTCATAAGACCAAGAACTATTCTACTTACTCTTATGAATACTATTGTCCACCTGCAAGACTTTTTGCTAGGGCTCCAAAGCCAAAGTTCTCAGATGCTGCACTTAGACTTATTGCTTCAAAGCCACCCCTGAAGATGTGGTGGCTAAGAAAGCTTAAATCTCTTTTGCAGGAAAAGGTCTCCAGCCGAAAACCAAAATCGTTTGACATTATTGTTGGGGACCTTAAACATCTTGTAGGGCACAAGATCAAATGCCCAAATGGTCTTACTATGTACTTTGTTTCTGAATCGCTTGCAACCTGCCCTATCAGTCCTAATCTTGATCTAAGCTTTAATAATCCACTGGTTCGTCAAATGTTTTTGCTTCACAATTCTCTTCGTGAAGCCTATCCCCCTAACTGCACTGTAGGGTACGACACCAGCTGCTTCAGAATGGATTATTGATAGTGGGTGTACAAATCACATGACTGGCAAGCGAAGCCTTCTCATGGACTCAACTTTACGTCCATCAGACAAAAGTCACATCACATTTGCTGACACTAGTAAAAGCAAGGTATTGGGTCTAGGTAGAGTTGCAATCTCAAAGGATCAACACATGGATAAAGTCATGCTTGTTGAATCCCTTGGTTTCAACTTAATGTCTGTCTCAATGCTTTGTGATTCAAACATGATTGTGATGTTTGGAAAATATCGTTGCCTTGTACTAATGGAATCTGACAAGTCTCTAGTGTTTGAAGGGTATCGAAAAGATGATTTGTATGTTGTAGATTTCTCAGCAGGACCACAACTTGCAGTATGTCTTCTAGCAAAAGCTTCTGAATGTTGGCTCTGGCATCGAAGGCTAGGGCATGCTGGCTGAGGAACCTCCACACCCTTGCAAGGAAAAAGCATGTCATAGGAATCGAGGGCGTCAAGTTCAAGAAGGATCACTTATGCGGTGCCTGTGAAGCAGGAAAGATGACGAGGGCCGAGCATCCCTCGAAGACAATCATGACAACGACTCAACCCTTCGAACTGCTGCACATGGATCTTTTCGGTCCCACTCATTACTCAACTCTTACTACTACTGCTTGTCTCTATGTCTTTCATCGTTGATGATTATTCAAGATATACTTGGGTGCATATAATCCTTTACAAGACTGAAGTGCATGATGTCTTCAGACGCTTCGCCAATCGAGCAATGAACAACTATGGCGCCAAGATAAAGAACATCAGAAGCGACAATGGCACTGAATTCAAGAACACTGGCCTTGATACATATCTTGATACTTTGGGCATCACACATGAATTCTCAGCTCCGTACACGCCACAGCAGAATGGCGTCGTCAAACGCAAGAACAAAACACTTATTGAGATGGCTTGGACGATGCTTGATGAATACAAGACTCCAAGAAAATTCTGGCCTGAAGCCATTGACACTGCATGCCATATCATCAACCGTGTTTATCTTCACAAGCTTCTGAACAAGACATCCTACTCCTTATTGGCAAGAAGCCAAATGTCAGTTACTTCAGTATTTGGCGCCAAGTGCTGGATCAAGGATCCACATCACACTTCAAAATTTGCACCAAAAGCACATGAGGGTTTTATGCTTGGATATGGAAAGGATTTGCACTCTTACAGAGTCTTCAATCTCTTTCATTACAAAGTGGTTGAAACAGTGGATGTGCGGTTCGATGAAACTAACGGCTCACAAAGAGAGCAACTACCAAATGTGCTAGATGAAGTTCCATCTAGTGAATCAATCAAACTTATGGGAACTGGAGAAATCATACCTTCTGAAGCTCAACCTGAAGAAGAACTTATCATCTCCGCACCTGATCAGCCTGAAGACAATGCTCAGCCTGAAGACAATCCCTCTAACAATGATAATGATCAGCAAGAGCAAAATCTTCGTCCTGTACATCCTCGTGTTGCAAATGAAGTGCAGATTGAGAGAATAATCGATAGCATCAATGCACCAGGTCCACTCACTCGTTCAAGGGCAACACAGCTAGCAAATTTTTGTGGGCACTTCGCATTCGTCTCAATAACAGAACCCAAGAAAGTTGAAGAAGCCTTCAAGGAACCTAAATGGATTCAAGCTATGCAAGAAGAGCTTCAACAATTTGAGCTGAATAATGTATGGGAACTGGTTAAGCGTCCTGATCCTCGGAAGCACAATATAATAGGCACCAAATGGATATATCGTAACAAGCAAGATGAGCATGGTCAAGTTTTCAGAAACAAAGCTCGTCTCGTTGCTCAAGGATACACTCAAGTTGAAGGGATTGACTTTGATGAAACATTTGCTCCTGTGGCTAGACTTGAAGCCATACACATACTGCTGGCCTATGCAAATCATCATAACATACTTCTGTATCAAATGGATGTGAAGAGCTCTTTTCTCAATGGCAAGATTGAAGAAGAAGTGTATGTCGCACAACCACCTGGCTTTGAAGATCCAAAACATCCTGACATGGTATACAAGCTCAACAAGGCACTGTATGGCCTCAAACAAGCCCCTCGGGCTTGGTATGACACACTCAAAGACTTCCTGAAGAGCAAAGGCTTCAAATCTGGTTCCCTCGACCCCACTCTCTTCACGAAGACATATGATGGTGAACTATTTGTGTGCCAAATATATGTGGATGACATTATCTTCGGTTGCACCAATCAGAAATACAGTGAAGAGTTTGGATATATGATGCAAGAGCAATATCAGATGTCCATGATGGGTGAGCTGAAGTTCTTCCTTGGTCTTCAAATACGTCAGCAACGCAACGGCATCTTTATATCTCAAGAGAAGTATCTCAAAGATTGCCTGAAGAAGTTTGGTATGCAAGACTGCAAAGGCTTCACGACGCCAATGCCAGCCAAACATCAAGCCAATGCCAGCCAAACATCATCTGGGTCCCGATGACAATGGTAAAGAGTTCGATCAAAAGGTATACCTCTCCATGATTGGTTCTTTACTTTATCTATGTGCATCTAGGCCAGATATTATGCTTAGTGTTTGCATGTGTGCTCGATTCCAAGCGGCACCAAAGGAATCGCATCGCTTAGCTGTGAAGCGAATTCTTCGATATTTGGCTTACACCCCAACTCTAGGATTATGGTATCCAAAAGGCTCAGAGTTTGATCTGGTTGGATTCTCGGATGCTGATTATGCTGGTGACAAGGTGGATCGCAAGTCTACATCAGGCACATGTCATTTTCTGGGACGATCACTTGTATGTTGGTCCTCAAAGAAGCAGAACTGTGTATCTCTCTCCACTACTGAATCTGAATACATTGATGTTGGATCTTGTTGCGCTCAGCGTCTGTGGATGAAGCAAACCCTCAAAGACTATGGCATTCATCTGAAGCAAGTGCCACTCTACTACGACAACGAAAGCGCCATCAAGATTGCCAACAACCCAGTTCAGCACTCGAAGACAAAGCATATTGAAATTCGTCATCACTTTCTCAGAGATCATGTTGTGAAGGAAGATATTGATATCGTACACGTCAACACTGAAGAGCAATTGGCAGATATCTTCACCAAGCCCTTGGATGAGAAGAGGTTTTGCCAGTTACGGTGTGAGCTAAATATCTTAGAATCCTCAAATGTCATGTGATCAGGCACACATCCTAACACTTATGCATATTGATGACTTAGATGTGCAACACACGAAGTAAAGTATATCTCCAATCAATGAAGACATACATTCTAAGTGTGAATACATTAATGTGGAATTTGACTTCGGAGCGCCATGATAATTGTGCGTCATGTCTGGGTCTAATACTTCCTATACGGTGGGTAACACCATCACAAAATTTGTCTGTTTGAAGTGTTTTACCCATGGTGTTACATTTGCTGTGTCTTCACATTTGATTTGGCTTCAATCTCAACATGTCTTCATGATTATCTTCATTATGTTGATCATATATATATATATATATACTAGTGTTCTGTCCTCTACAGCATTCACTTATAGCTATGTCTTCTTGTTGAATTTTGAACTAAGTGAATGTGATCGGACCCTAACCTCTCTATGCTTTCTATCTCAAACTCTATCTCTCCAAATCATATGCATTCTATTGAAACTGTCGAATATCTTCTCTGCATCCTTGTCAGCAGAAGATACAGAGACAAACATTAAGTCTGTTTTCAATGCTAATTCCTTGACCTGAAACCCGGAGAAGTGGGAACGACCACCCGACAATCCAGGCGTGCGTGGGAACGTGGAACAACCTCCGATATGTTGCATGATGGCCATGTGTTCTTCAGATGTGAATCGCTAGGGGCACCTGTGTAATAACGCTGTGCCGTCCCTGTCCCTATAAATACACGCCTTACCACAGTCATTATCCTTTCTTCCACTCTCGCATGAACCCTAGCGCCACCGCTAGCCCTCGACGACGCCGGCGATGAAGCGCTTAGCTGCCGTGACCTCTCCGACGCCGTCTTCACGCCGGCCATGGACATCGTCTTCTCCGCCGTTGCCGTAGGTGTCCTCCGTCGCCAAGTTAGGGCACGGACGATCGAACTGCTCGGCCTCCTCTTCCACTCCGTCTAGCAGTTCCTTGTGTGGTAAATAAAACTTCCTTTTTACGGCCTCTTTGATCCTATAGATTCGTCACTTTCTACCACAAGCAGTTTCTGTTCACACAAGTTGGATCCACTTCATACTGCATCTCATATTATGCCTAGTATGTTCACTTATGCTTCACAAAGTAGTTAGATTCCTCACTTGTACTGTTCTGTGGATTCGTACAAATCTGGAACCAACTCCTTATCTATGAGTGAATGTCTTCGCACGATGAGGTCAATGTCTTCTAAACTGATTTGTCTTCAAAATCTTCTGAGAATGCATATGACCTCTTCCCCTTCCCTCGCACCTTAATGCTGTCACAGGTACATGTCCGTGGGAGAATCCCTTGGTTCTCATAGTCTGCATTCATTTGCAGAATTCTTACAGCATCACATAAATTCTCCCGAAGCCAGTTCCTGTTTGTCCAGCAAGCGAAAGCCCTTGAAGCCTTTGAACGTATTGAAGCCATTCAGTTTAAAGTTCATGGCTGCAGAGAAATCAGCAAGAAAGGGTGGCAGAAAGCGTCAAGGTGAAACATCAAGAGATCTGCCCGATGACCTCTCAGAACTGTACAAGACAGATCTAGAAGAGGATTACAATCAGCGCAAGACACGAATCCAATGGATTCGACGATATTGGGCAGAACAATGGTTCAAGTACAGGTTTGTAACAAAGGAATATGCTGAGAAGAATGCCATCAAGCGACCATGGGGAGACATCCTATACAAAAATCTTCAACCCAGGTCCAGAGATGAAGCCATTGAACAAGGCTTCTATCCCTGCATGGTCCGTGGACCACAGCCTGCGGATGCTGACCCATCATCACTGCTCTGGTGTTGTGACAACAATCTGTTCAAGCGCAACTTCCAGTTTGCCCAAAATTCAGCGAAGCAGAACAAGAAGTCATTGGGACTAGACTTCAACCCTGGTCCCTCTGCTCCCCGTGCAGATGGCACCCGCGATGCCGAACCCAATGTCGTCGGTCCGTTCTACAACCTGGATGGCCTCATCACTCACATCTCTGTTCAAGGTGCCAAAGTGGATCATTATGATGATGATGCTGACACTGATGAAGCCCCAACTCCTACTCCAAAGCCGCAGAAGCCAAAGCTGCCTAAAGCTTCAAAGCCTGCCTCAGCACCAAAAATCTCACGGGCGAAGCCACTGGCTACTGCACCTCCTGAAGACAGTGTGCAGTCTGAAGATCTGTCACGTATCTCCAAGCCCCCGAGAGTCAAGATGCCTCTGCCACACACCAGCCAAGAACTGACTGCTGCTGCCATTCTGCGCAACGATGCCATTGATCTGTCCAGTGATGAAGATCTTGCAGATGACGCTCTTGAGCAACTGATCAAGAGCAAAGAAGAAGCAGAAATCTTCAACAATTTGCCTCTCTTTGACGTGGCAATCATCCACGACTTCATCGATGAGTGGTTTGACACGCCCAACCTCAGCTTTGAAGATCTGCAACTTCCCATTGGCCTCAGTGTCGCTTTCCATGGCGCCATTGCTTCAGAGTTAGCTATAGCCTAGCGCATCGTTGAACTGAAGCAGAAGATTGACTTTGAGAAAGCTCAGTTCAAGAAGCATATGGCCAAGCTCAGCGTGCAAGAGGTCAAGAACTTCAAGGTCATGCTGCACGAGCTCAAAGAATCCTTTCTCAAGAAGCGTGAAGAAGCTCAAGGTTCTCGTGAGCGCATGAAGAACCTGGCTGAAAAGTGTGTGCAAGCCTACAATGAGGCTGAGAAACGCAAGGCCCTTGGGCGCCCTGGCATTGACCCCAGGATGGCTGCAAAGCAGAAGAAGAAGAAGAAGAAGAAGAAGAAGAAGAAGCCCGCTATGGCCGAACCCAACGCACCAAGGCAGGAAGCACATCCCATTGTCTTCCCAACCAGCATGACTGGCTCGAAGCCAAAAGCCAGGTCTACCGCTTCAGAACTGAAGAAGACGAGGACTGCTGAGGCTGAAGCCAGAAAGAGGAAACATCCTGAAGCCTCTGCTGCTGCTCCCTCCAAGAAGAAGCGGAAGACCAAGAAGGAACGACCTGCTCCCACAGAGCCCTTAATTGTTGAACCTATCTCCATGGTTCGCCCTGCCGCTGAACATCAAGAGCGCCAACTGACTGTCCATGAGCCTGCTTTCACAGAGGCTCATGAAGCTAAAGACATACCAGCAGCTGATCCCACCGCTGCTGAAGACATTGGTCACCATGACCATGTTGAAGATGATGTAGTTCTTCCTCAGATCGAGCACCAACAGGTATCATCGTCTGTGCTTACGCACAGCGAACTCATCAGCATTGGTCGTCCTCTGATGCCAATTGCTCAGGATGCATCATGGGCTGATCACCCACAACAACAAGTCACACCACCCTGGCAAGAAGAAGAAGATGACTTTGAGGCCCAGCCAACTCCATCTCCAAAGGCGTCGCCAGCGTTACGCAGGCTTCGCAAAGGACCAAGGTCTCAAGTCTCCGAGTCTGAGGCTAAAACTGCTGAAGACATTCCGGCTGCATCAGCCGATGACACTCAAGAAGAAGAACGTGTCCCTACTCCCCCAACTACTGAAGAAGCTGTTCTCGAGGAGAACGTGTCTGTGCCCGACACTCCAGCTCATCAAGTGGAGGTAGAAAATCTTGAGGCTGCCACCACCAACACCAATGAAGCCACTGATGCTGTCATGGCTGAAGCAAATGTGGAGCCTACACCAACCCAAGAACCATAAGTCAGCGAAGCCAATGATGCTACTGCTTCTGTTCCTGCGCCTGCTGCTGGTCCTCAGTTTGACTATCATATTGAGCATAGGCCTCAGGTACAGAAGCCCATGCCAAGGTTGCCCGGGTTTCTAGGTCCTGCTTCAGCACCTGGATCCTTCAATGTCAACAGCTTCAAAGCAGACAACACCTTCTTCAATAGCTCCAAGAACCCCTACTCAAGGGAACGAATATCTTCTGATCGGTTCTGGAGCTATCCACAGCGAAGCTATTACTCATGCATTCTGTACAATCAAGGTCGCATCTTCCCACATATGCGTCTTGACACTGAAGCAATAGCTGGTCTGCCCTGTTTGGAAGAAGCTATGGATTGCTTCAAAGAGGTTGGATTGCTGCCCTTCATCACCGACCAAGAGCACTGGAACAAAGAGTTGCTACTCCAATTTTATGCCACACTTCACATACGTGGTTACAACAGAGATCCGAAGACTTGGGTCCTTGAGTGGATGACAGGAAATGTTCATCACGAAGCCAAAGCCTTTGATATCATTGAGCTCACTGGTCTGCCCACTCCTAGAGATCTCTATGAACCTGGTTGTCAGCTTCACAGTGAAGCTATGGAGAGCATCTTTCACAAGCCTGAACCGAACATGAGTCAGATGCTCAGTATGATGATGCCTTTGCCACAAGATGCTGCATATCCTAAGGAGTTCTTTGTTGAAGACCTGGAGTATCTGCCAAGGACTATCTATCACATTCTACGGCGAACTCTCTGGCCCATCAAAGGACATTCTCCACATGCAAAACTGGAAGGTGCAATGAAGACTTTGGTCTTCTATATTCTCCATGGAAAATGCTTCAATGCACAAGACTTCTTCATTCGCCAACTTGCTGCATCAGGATCTGATCTTTTGGGCTTGAAGTTCTACGCTCCATGGATAATGCGGCTGATTAAACTCCACTCAGCAATCTCATATCAGCCATCTGCTCGCAATCATCGGATCTTTCTGCCTGATGTGGATATGTCCGTTGAAACCATTTATCCAGAGCCTGCCAAGGAACCTCTTAGTCTTCAGAATGTGGGGCATCAAAGTTTCACTCAGAACATTGAAGGAGTTGAAGCAGTCACTCGTGTTTATCCTCTGGATGGTACTACACGTGCACCTCATCGTGCCCTTACTGAAGCCACTGAAAGCACTATTGCCCATCGACCCAAGAAGCGATCTCGTGTTCTCAATGACCGAGAGCTTCTGGTTGCTCGTCATCAGAAACAGGATAGGCATCATGACTGGCTGAAGCGCCAAATGCACAGCCTCTTGGTGGATGTCAACCGCATTCGCAATCTTGCCACCAAGAATGCCTTCGTTGCCCATGAAACCTGTCGGCGTACATGGAAAGGGCCGACGCTTATGTGTTCTGAGGATGATCTTCAAGAGGATGGCTTCTCTGAACGTTTCAAGTTTGACTCCACACCTCCCCGAAGGACTGTGCTGCGACGAACTCCATCTCTTGAAGACTCTGAGTTCTCTTCCTCTGCGGCAACTGTGAATGCTAGAGTGATCGAGGACGAAGATGATGCCACTTCACCGCCCCCTACTTCTGCACGCCTCGACACTGCCCCAAGTTCTTCTGCACCGCCGAACACCACCGACGACCCTGCTGCTTCACCTACTCTTCATGGGAATGAGTAGCTGCTCTATGTCTTCAAACCTTTTTGGTCCTCACTGACAAAAGGGGGAGAAGCATATGAGTTTGATAGTCTTCAAGCGGGTCCATATGGGCGGTTACTTTATGTTTTGCCTAGTGTTTACAATTCTCACTTTGATACATTTGGTTCTTTGAGTTGTAACACTTAAACTCGATGGTCGTCTGCTACTTATTTGCTATTTTGTGATGCGATGATAAATCCCGCATGTGCGACGATAAATTCCGCACTTAGATCATTTTGCAGACGTCCATTTTTCATTATGCATGTCATTATCTTCACATACCCTTCATGCATGATGAATTGTCATCATAAGTTGAAGAGGATCTCCACAAGTATAACCTGCCATGTGCATTTGCATTCCAAAAGCAAATTACTTATATGCACATCTTCAGGGGGAGCCCTTGCAACTTATGAAGACAATTCCTTATCCTTTACAATTTCACATATTATATTCCCCGTTGAAAACTTCAACTAGTTTGTCATCAATCACCAAAAAGGGGGAGATTGTAAGTGCATCTAGTGCCACCCCTAGTTGGTTTTGAAGTATTGACGACAAACCTAGTTGAGGAACTAATGTGTTTGTGAGAATTACAGGATAACACAGGTAGAAGTCCCCATTGATTCGGTTTTCCTACCAGATATGACCCCTAAAAATGTATGAAGACATTGAAGTCAAAGGTGGTAAGTGAAGACATTCACCTTGAAGACTATGACAAGAGAAGACATCGCATGAAGACTATGGAGCGTGAAGACTTAGATCTTTCGTAGTTCTTTTTCTTCTTTGTTGAGTCATAGGAACCACCGTACTGTTAAGTGGGGTCCAAGAAAACCAGTCAGAATGACTATAGTGATGCTTAACCAAAATCCTATGTCTTCGAGTGAAGACTATGAGAGCGAATCTTGTTTAGAGTTGGACAAGTCAGCTTTGCTTGTAGCCCAAGTAAAGTTGCCGTGTGTGTTTGCAATCTGACCGTTGGAACACGTGTCAGTTCCTTAGTGACCCAGGGTCATTTTGGACAAATCAGGTCGGGTTGCCTAGTGGCTATAAATAGCCCACCCCCTACAACCATAAACGGTTGGCTGCTCAGAGTCAAAGTACGGCTTTTGTCATTTGAGAGCAACCCACCTTGAAGCCTTTGAGAGAGAATTCCTTGAGAGGATAAAGCCCTAACCACCCAGAGCCAAAGAGTGTTAGGCATCACTTAAGTCTTCTTGTCTGTGTGATCTAAAGACTTATTACACTTGAGGACTGTGAATCCTTCAGCCGGTTAAGCGTCGCGTTATGAGCATCCAAGAGTCATTGTGGATCGCCAGTGAACGAAGTCTGTGAAGGTTTGGAAGTTTACCTTGAAAACTTACCAGAGTGATTGGCAAGGTCTGTGTGACCTTAGCTCAAGGGGAATACGGAGAGGACTAAGTGTTCTGAGCTGTGTGCTCAGGACTAAGTGTCCGGGACTGAGTGTCCTCAGGTTTAAATACCTATCCGCCCTAACCAGACGTACAACTGTCACAACAGTTGGAACTGGTCTACCAAACCTTTGTCTTTGTCACGCACACTGGTTCTATCCTTCTCATCTCTTTATTTACGGTTGGCTCTTGTAAAGTCAGTGCCTATTTGCTTTATCTATTTGTCTTCACTGTGTACCTGATCCTTACTGCCTAGCTACTATTAGTCAGTGTGGTTTCACTTCATTGAATGCTTGACTATTGTCTGTCTAGTGTAGTCTATCTTCCGCTGCATGGAAATAGGTTCAATTCTATCATTTGTCTTCGAAACTTCCATGTTTTGAAGACTTTCATAAAAATCGCCTATTCACCCCCCCTCTAGTCGATATAACACACTTTCAGCATGGAAGATACCGACCACCTCCTGTCGTTCCGTGAACGATCCAGGCAAACAAAAATGATATTCATTAGAAGTTTTTAGAGGTGGCACATGCAAATTTACTTAGGACGGCAGGGTAATACCGCATATAGGTAGGTATGGTGGACTCATATGGAATAACCTTGGGTTCAAGGTTTTTGATGTACAAGCAGAATTCCCTCTTAGTACAGGCGAAGGCTAGCAAATAGATTGAGAAACGGACAGCTAGAGAGTAATAACGGTCATGAACATGCATTATGCATAAGTAACATTGGACACTAGCATGAGTAGGATATGAATACCATGAACATAAATATCATAGAGGCTATGTTGGTTTTGATTCAACTACATGCATGAACATGTGCCAAGTCAAGCCACTCGAACATTTAGAGGAGGATACCATATCATCATACTACATCACAATCATTTTAACGCAATGTTGATATCCAAGATAAATCATTATCCACTCCTAGCTACTTATGCATGGCATGAGAAACTATAATCTCTAATTGTCATTGCAAACATGTTTAATCATAATGGACTGAATCATGGATACTAGGTTAAACATATTTACACAAAAAGAACAAGTTGAGTTCACACCCGTTTCTCTCTGCCACGACCAGTCATCGAATATCGTCATTATTGCCTTTCACTTGCACGACCGAATGATATGAAAATAATAATAGTGCAAGAGTGTCGTGGACTAAGCTAGAATCTACAAACATTTTATTCAATAGGAGAAGACAAGGTAAAATGGGCTCTTTATTAGATCCACAGTTATTCATATGAGAGCCACTCAACATTTTCATCATGGTCTTCTCAGTACGACTCAAATAAATAGAAAAGAAATTCAGAGAAACACACTGAAATATTTTTGGAGTTTTTGATTTTCTTGAACAAGCAAATAAAAGGGAAAAGCAAAAATGAAAAAAAAACTATTTACACAGGAAAACTCCCAACAAGCAAAAGAAGAACAAGGAAATCTTTTTGGGTTTTCTTTTCAATGTTACAGCTAAGCATGCACAGAAAGTAAACTAACTACAACTATTTTTTTCTAAGTTTTTTCAAACACACAAGTAGAAAGCAAGAAAATAAAATTAAGCATGGATGATACAATGAAAAAGTGTGGACACCAAGAAATGAAATAAGTGCAACATGAATGTAATGTCTGTGGAAAACCCGTACTCCCTCAATCTTAGGATTTTGGCCTAGCTTGGTAATCGATCAGTAGTCTGGATAATAGTCGGTGTGGTAGATCACGGAGGCTCTCGATGCGGATGCATCGGCTTGCCGTGCTGCTTCCACCGCCGCGTTGTGATCTCGGTCCTCGCTCTCAAGAACAAAATATCTTCCCTTGCTGTGATGGTCAAAAAGAGCAGGAGCAGGCAAATATGTGTGCACAACAGATGTTTGGTTAAATAATAGATTGTAAGTGAAGTTATGAATCTTTCCTTTGAGGATCTTATGACTTTTCAAAGCATCAAAGTCTAAATACTGCATGGGTAGGATAGGGTCAAAGGGAAATGGTGAAACACCCAGCCCTCGTGCTAAACGCGTGGCATATATTCCACCATAGAAATAGCCACTATTAGCGTTAGGCTGCAGTCTGCATGCAATAATCGCTCCAAGGTTATAACTCCTTTCACCGGTGAGAGCGGTGCATATGAGGCTCAAGTCTGGAGCACAAAGTGTACTACGGTCTTGCTTGCCTACTATACATTTCCCGTTAAATAATGCAAAGTACTGAATTGCGGGAAAATGAATGCTCTTTATTCTACCTTGTGTCACTCCCCTCGTCTCACCGTAGCAAAGACTAGTCAAGAATGATTGGTACTCAGCCCTTGGCAGTTCGTCAAGCGAACCCCAAAATGGGAGTTTGCAGTGGTGAGCAAAACTCTCTAGTGAAATGGTAAATGGATTTTCATAAAGCTTAAATGACACCCTAGATTCACGGGGATGGAATTTAAATCCTTTGACAAATGATTCAGTGAGAGTGTGGTGTTGTTCGCACTTATCTGAAATGTAGGGACTGAGACCGGCATTGTGAACATATTTCTCAAATTCCTCCTTAATGCCCACATGCATCATATAATCATCGCAAGGCCATAAGCATGTTTTGTTGGCTGCATCTCGAATGGAACTCTCACTTGGTTCGACATAAGACAGGCGAGCAGAGTTGTCACTTGAAGACGCCCCCGAGGATCTCCTCCTTGAAGAACTCCTTCCAAATAGGTTCATCATGTTCACGTACAATTTTCTGAAAAATTTTGGTTGACAAAAATTTATCAACAGAACTTTAGAAGATTGATAGCAACTACTCATAGGGATACATAGAGGCCATAGCAAGCATTTAAACTACTTAGAACTCTAAGAATTCAACATGCAAGCTCATCTACAGTAGCACCAAGAGTAGCTAATTATTCAAAATATAAACCACTAAAACAAAAACTAATTGGACAAATGGTGGAGTCACAAACCAAGCAACAATCCCCTGAAATAGTTTCGGAAATGGAGCTTCGAGCAAAGAGATCAAAATTCGTGGGTTTGAGAGCAAGAACACGGGAGAGAGAGCAATGGAGAATTTTTTTGTGGAGGTAAGTGATGATGTGGTGTGAAGGGATAAGTGAGGGGGACACGTGGGGTCCACAACCCACCAGGGCGCGCCTGGGGGTCCTGGCACGCCCAGGCGGGTTGTGCCCACCTAATGCACCTCCCTCTGATGTTATTTGCACCAAAAATTCTAAGTATTCAGGAAAAAATCTTATTAAATTTTCAGGGCATTCTGAGAACTTTTATTTTCGGGTCATTATCTATTGCACGGGAAATTCAGAAAATAGACAAAACATGGCATTTTATTTTATTTAACTAATAAAAACATAAAACAAAAGGTAGGGACAGAAGAACATTCATAAATCACTAGGTTACCTCAACGGGGATATGAATGTCCCCAACAATAAGCATTTCATATTTCTTTTTGGTAGTAGGTAGAGTTATTTGAAAACTACTAATAGTGATTGTCGGAGATTTTTCAATAACATTACTATCATTCACTTGGAATTGTTTCTTTGGAAAGTGCATTGTATGCTCATTACCATTGATATGAAATGTGACCTTGCTTTTATTGCAATCAATAATAGCCCCTGCAGTATTCAAGTAGGGTCTACCAAGGATAATCGACATGTTGTCGTCCTCGGGCATCTCAAGTATAACAAAGTTAGTCAAAATAGTAACATTAGCAACAACAACGGGCACATCCTCACAAATACCGATAGGTACAGCAGCTGATTTATCGACCATTTGCAAAGATATTTTAGTAGGTGTGAGTTTATTCAAATCAAATCTTTTATATAAAGAGAAAGGCATAACACTAACACCAGTTCCTAAATCACATAAAGCAGTTTTCACGTAATTCTTTTTGATAGAGCAAGGTATAGTTGGTATTCCCAGATCTCCAAGTTGTTTAGGTACTCCATCTTTAAAAGTACAATTAGCAAGCATGGTGGAGATTTCAACATCCAGTATTTTTCTCTTATTGGTGATGATGTCTTTCATGTACTTTGCATAAGGAGGCATTTTCAAGATATCAGTCAAGCGAGTACGCAAAAAGACTGGCCTCGGCATTTCAGCAAAGTGTTCAAATTCTTCATCATATTTCTTTTTAGTTGACTTGGGTGGAAAGGGCATAGGTTTTTGAACCCATGGTTCTGTTTCTTTACCGTGTTTTTTAGCCACAAGTCAGTTTTATCATACCTCTTATTATTAGGTTGTGGGTTATCAAGATCAACTGATGGTTCTATCTCAACATCATTGTCTGGTTCTTTATTATTTGTTTGAGTATTTTCATGAACCTCATCATTATCTTTTTCATTATCAGAAGGTGAGTGTTCATTACCAGACTAAGTTGCAGCATCAGAGATAGAAGCTTCATTATCAATATCAGGAGGTTTTTCTACTTCAGGTTCACTAGAAGCATGTGAAGTCCTATCATTTTTCTTTTTCCTTTTCTTTTTAGAAGGACTAGGTGTACTGGGGTTGTTCCTTTGTGAATCATGTTCAATTCTTTTTGCATGTCCCTCAGGATAATGTGGTTCCTGAGTCATTTTACCTCCTCTAGTTGCAACTCTAACAACAAAGTCATGTATATTATTATTCATTTCATCAAGCAACTCTCTTTGAGATTTAGCAACTTGTCCTAATTGGGTTTGTACCATAGAAGCATGATTTCCAACACCTATAACATCATTTGAGATTCTAAATAACAAGTCACTTAATAGAGCAATCATATCAAAATTGTATTTCAATTGTTTCATAACATTTGAGTGATCTTGTTTTCTAATATAGTTTTCAAACTCATAAAGGCATTGGCTAGGGTGCATATTGTGAGGATTGTCATTTTCATTGAATTTCCTAAGAGAATTTACCTCTACCACCTTAGGATGTGGTGGTATATTAAGCCCATATGTTTCTTCAATAGGAGGTAAATTTTTAACATCCTCAGCTTTAATACCTTTTTCCTTCATAGATTTCTTTGCCTCTTGCATATCTTCAGGACTGAGACATAATATACCCCTCTTCTTCGGAGTGGGTTTAACCGGTAGTTCAGAAAGAGTCCAATCATCATAATTTTTCAATATGTTATTCAACATTTCTTCAACTTGACCAACAGTTCATTCCCTGAAAACACAACCAGCACAACCATCTAGGAAATCCCTAGAAGCATCGGTTATTCCATTATAGAAGATTCAAGTATTTCATTTTTCAAGAGGATGATCAGGCAACGCATTAAGTAACTGGCAAAGCCTCCCCCAAGCTTGTGGGAGACTCTCTTCTTTAATTTGCACAAAGTTAAATATTTCCTATAATGCATCTTGTTTCTTATGAGTAGGGAAATATTTTTTAGAGAAGCAATAAATCATATCCTGGGGACTACGCACACAACAAGGAGTAAGAGTATTGTACCAAGCTTTAGCATCACCCTTTAATGAGAACGGCAATAATTTAAGAATAAAGTAATAACGAGTCTTCTCATCATGAGTAAAGAGGGTGGCTATGTCATTCAACTTAGTAAGATGTGCCACAACAGTTTTAGTTTCATAACCGTGGAAAGGATCAGAATCAACCAAAGTAATTAACTCTAGGTCGACAGAGAATTCATAATCCTTATCATCAATAAAGATAGGTGAAGTAGCAAACTTAGGATCATATTGCATTCTAGCATTCAGAGATTTTTCTTTATACTTGCATATTAATTTCTCCAGATCATCCCTATCCTTACAAGCAAGAATATCTCTAGTTGTCTCCTCATTCATAACATAACCTTCTGGTACCTTAGGCAATTCATATCTAGGAAGGCTAGTTCTAGAAGGTGTTTCAGGAGTTCCAGTTTCAAGCTCATCATCATATTCAACAACATCATGTTGTATTACTCTAGCAATTTGTTCATCAAGAAAGTCACCAAGCGGCAGATCATTATCATCAAGCAAGGTACTAGCATCATCATAAGTATCATTCATAGTAGAAGTAGCATCATCAATAACTTGCGACATATCAGGATTAATAGCATGTGGTGGTGTTGCAAGTTACTTATAATAGAAGGTGAATCTAAAGCAGAACTGGATGGTAGTTCCTTACCTCCCCATGTCTTAGAGGGATAAATCTTAGTATTGGCATCCTTCAGATTCTTCATAGTGATAAATTGATAATAATCCCAAGTGACTCAACAAATATAGGTATGGTCCCCGACAACGGCGCCAGAAAAAGGTCTTGATAACCCACAAGTATAGGGGATCGCACCAGTTTTAGAGGGTAGAGTAATCAACCCAAATTTATAGATTCGACACAAGGTGAGCCAAAGAATATTTGAAGGTATTAGGAGCTGAGTTGTCAATTCAACCACACATGTAGATTAATTATCTGCAGCAACATGAAGTAATATGATAGTTTTGATAATATAGTGACAGCAGTAAGGGTGACGGTAACAGTGATAGCAGTAATTTTGTGGCTAGTGCAATAGTAACGATAGCAATGGTAACTTAGCAAGAACAATATAAGATAAATTTGTAGGCATTGGATCGGTGACTTGTTGGATGATATTCATCATGAGATAGTTATAACCTAGGGCGATACGGCACTAGCTCCAGTTCATTAATATAATGTAGGCATGTATTCCCTAAATAGTCATACGTGCTAATGGAAAGAACTTGCATGACATCTTTTGTCCTACCCTCCTATGGCAGCGGGGTCCTATTGGAAACTAAGGGATATTAAGGCCTCCTTTTAATAGAGAACCGGAACAAAGCATTAACACACGATGAATACATGAACTCCTCAAACTACGGTCATCACCGGGAGTGGTCCCGACTATTGTCACTCCAGGGTTGCCGGATCATAACACGTAGTAGGTGACTATAACTTGCAAGATCGGATCTAGAACATGGATATAATGGTGATGACATAAATGGTTCAGATCTGAAATCATGGCACCCAGGCCCAAAGTGACAAGCATTAAGCATGGCAAAGTCATAGCAACATCAATCTTAGAACATAGTGGATACTAGGGATCAAGCCCTAACAAAACTAACTCGATTACATGGTGAGTCTCATACAACTCCTCACCGACTAGCGAGCCTACGAAGGAATTACTCACTCCCGGTGGGAGCATCATGGAATTGGCGATGGAGAAGGGTTGGTGATGACGAAGAACGAAGACCCCCCCTCTCCGAAGCCCCAAACGGACTCCAGATTCGGCCTCCCATGAAGAACATGTGGTGACAATGGCTCCATCTCGTGGATCGCGATAATTCTTTCTTCCTGGTTTTTTCCAGGAAAATAGGATTTTATTGTGTCGGTTTCAGGGTCTGCGGGGCCACCAGGTGGGGACAACCCACCTGGACGCGCCCTGGCGGGTTGTGCCCACCCAGGTTCCCCCCTCTGATGGATCTTGGCTCCAGAAATTCTTATTTATTGTATAAAAAATCTTTCATTCCATTCCAAGAACTTTTATTTCTGCAAAAAAAACAACACTATGGTAGTTCTGCTGAAAACAGCATCAGTCCGGCGTTAGTTTCATTCAAATCATGCAAATTAGAGTCCAAAACAAGAGGAAAAGTGTTAGGAAAAGTAGATACGTTGGAGACATATCAGACCCGGGGGCCATAGATTTCACTAGAGGCTTCTCTCAAGATAGAAAATATTACGGTGGGTGACAAATTACTGCCGAGCAATTGATAGAAAAGTGCAAAGTTATGACGATATCTAAGGCAATGATCATGAATATAGGCATCACGTCCATATCAAGTAGACCGACTCGTGCCTGCATCTACTACTATTGCTCCACAGATCGACCGACTCCTGCCTGCATCTAGAGTATTAAGTTCATGAAGAACAGAGTAACACATTAAGTAAAATGACAAGATGTAGCGGGACAAACTCAAGCAATATGATGAAAACCCCATCTTGTTATCCTTGATGGCAACAATACAATACGTGTCGGTTCCCCTTCTATCACTAGGATCGAGCACCGCAAGATTGAACCCAAAGCTAAGCACTTCTCCCATTGCAAGAAAAACCAATCTAGTTGGCCAAACCAAATCGGTAGTTCGAAGAGACTTGCAAAGATATCAATTCATGCATATAAGAATTCAGAGGAGATTCAAATAATATTCATAGATAAGCCGATCATAAATCCACAGTTCATCGGATCTTGGCAGACACACCGCAAAAGAGCATTACATCGAATAGATCTCCAAGAACATCGAGGAGAACTTTGTATTGAGAATCAAAGAGAGAGAAGAAGCCATCTAGCTACTAGCTATGGACCCATAGGACTGTGGTAAACTACTCACGCTTCATCGGAGAGGCAATGGTGTTGATGTAGTAGAAGCCCTCCGTGATCGAATCCCCCTCCGACAGGACGCCAGAAAAGGCCCCTAGATGGGATCTCACGGGTACAGAAGGTTGCGGCGCTAGAAAAGTGGTTTCGTGGCTCCCCTGGAAGGTTTTGGGATATCTGAGAATATATAGGCGGAAGAAATAGGACGATGGAGTCACGAGGGGCCCACAAGGGTGGGGGTGCGCCTCCCGACCCTGTGGCCGCCTCGTGGCTTTCCTGACATGCACTCCAAGCCCTCTGGATGTCTTCTGGTCCAAGAAAAAGCATCGCAAAAATTTCATTCCATTTGGTATTCCTTTTCTGCGAAACTCTAAAACAAGGGGAAAACAGGAAATGGCACCAGGCTCTAGGTTAATAGGTTAGTCCCAAAAATCATGTAAAATAGCATATTAATGTATATAAAACATCCAAAACAGATAATATAATAGCATGGAACAATCAAAAATTGTAGATATGTTGGAGACATATCAGGGGCAAGGTGGTGTTTGAGGAAATACCGCGACAACTGAAAATTTTACTAGGCGGGAGTAACAAGGCGGGGCTACTTAAAATTTAGATCAAGGGAGAGCATATATTTTTGATATTGTGAGGGATGCAGAGGCGGGAGTAAAATGCCGGGGCAACTGAAAATTTGAATCAAGCGTGAGCGGATATTTTTGACATTGCGAGGGATGCATAGGCGGGAGTAACAAGGAGGAGCTACTGAAAATTTGAATCAAGGGCGAGTAGATATTTTTCAAATTGCGAGGAATGCACAGGTGGGAGTAAAATGCCGGGGCTACTGAAAATTTGAATCAAGGGATTTTAGAGTGGGAGTAATAGACATCGCACACGGTTCGCACATACTAATCGTGTGCTATCAAACATTAAAACATTCCTGGCGGTAAATATTTTTGAGATTACGAGGCAGTAGATATTTTCGAGACCAGGAGGCAAGCCTCGTGGAGCCTAATCTACTGTGATGACGTGAGTGACTGCAGGGCACGGGCGTGGCACATGGGTAGTTTGACCGAACCGTGTCTATTGCGTACCCAATCGTAGACGGTTTCTACATCCAACTTGTGTTCTATTTATAAATTTGGCAAAAAGAATAATCCGGGAGAGGGTCAGAACACGAACACACATGCATGTGAACCAAATATATGTATGAAAAGGGTGGTTTGATGTTCGAATACCCAATGCACAACTTTGATGTGGCACCTGTCACACAAAAGCATAGTATTGCTAGTTAGCCACCCCCTATGAACCCCACTTCGTGTCGGCGGTAAGGGAATCCTAGCTACGAATGCATGCCCCAAATAGCTAGGTCTGAAATCTCACCCTACAGTAACACAAAACCTATAGGAGTCCATCATTTATATATGGTCAAACTTCCCGTTTCGCTTCCCGACAAAGGTGGACCGTGTGCGCTGACCCACAAATGTGTGCTTGCGGCGCGAGATGGGTGAGACCACATACGAACCATATGTGGGTGGCCCTACTATATGTATGAAAAGGGTGTGGTATGGTATTTAACTACCATTCACAACTTTGATGTGGCACGTGTGCCTCGCAACTTAACCGGACTTCCCTGACCCCACGGAGGTTGCAGGTAGTGCGAAGTACCCCCCCCCCCCACACACACACACACAAACACACGTCGGTGGGAGGGCACCTCACCAAGACGTACTGTAACACGGACCAAGCAGAATCCAACTTGGTCGTACAACCTCTCCCGCCCGTTGTTGGTCAAAGTGATTGACATCCACATGGCCCCGCAAAATGGGCTAGCTTGTCGTCGATAACCTCGTGAGGGAGTACTGTATGAAGACGAACCCACTCTATGCATGTGGCCCAATTATGTATATGGAAGTGGTGTGTGTGGTGTTTGAATACCCAATGCGCAAATTTGATGTGGCATCATGCTTTGGAACCATAAAATCCCCACACTGAGCAAGGGTTCACGACGCATAGCATGTGCTCAAACTTAATTAGGCTTGGAATGGTCGACCTACTATACGGTAACTTGAAGCAAAGAAGAAGAATCCACCCTGGTAACCTTTCTCGTCGTTGGTCGAAATGATGGACGTCCACGCGGGCCCATGAATATATATAGGCTTGCCGCCCATAACCAAGTGAGTGCGAGTGTGTCCAAAGACAACCATTGCATGCATGTGTCCCGAACATATTTTTGGAGGTGTGTGATGCATGCATATGTGTTGAATATCCCCGAACTAATGCACAACACTGATGTGGTGCATGCTTTGAAATCGCAGAGGTCCCCACACATAGCAATATGTCATTCATGACGTGTCGTGTGCTCGTCCCCCCTCCACCTTCGATCCAGCGGGATGGATTCATGTGTACACATGCGCTATTATATAGAGTAGCACTATTCTAATCCCAGGATTAGAATTACTATTTGGATCACAGCCAGCCCTATAAGGGCCTGACTGCTCGCTCCTGAACTTCCCGAACTCAGATGAAAAAAAGCCACGCCCCACGCCCACCACTTCCCCTGCCCGATCCCAACCTCCCCGATCCAGCGCCTCCTCCTCGGGGCAACCGCCGCCCCTGGCTCCGCCGTCGCCGCCAAACCCCGCACCCCGGCTCCACCGGCCAACCCCGCCCGCCGCCACCACCCAACCCCGCGCCCTGCCTCCGCCGGCCAACCCCGTGCGCCTCCACCTCCTACCGGATCCCACCGGCGGAGCTAGCCGCGGCAGCCCCGACGCTCCTCCGCTCGCCGCCGCCCTGGAGACGAACATGGCACCGCCACCCCGAGGAACCTCCGAAAGCTGCACAGCGGCGGAGCTCCCCTACCCAGTGCCCACTGCCTTTTCCTCTGTGCATGCCATCCTTCCTCGCAGGAGCCGATGCAGGCCGCGGCCTCACCACGCCGCCCGGGATCCCACACACGCGTCGTCCTGGCCGACCACATTGACCTTCTCACAAGGGCAGCCTTGACCTTCCCGAGGAAGGTTCATCCATGGAGCAGCCGCTCCCACCCCTCCACACCCGGGTCGATCCTAGCTCACCGCACACCTTTGCCCGTCTTCACCAGTACGCATGTGCATCACGTCCGGGCTGGTAGCGGAGATCGTGGACTAGGGCGCGAATTGGAGCAGGGCGAGCACGATGCTGTACATGGGGATCGGGGTGGTTGACGGGGGTGGCAGTTCTAGTTCTTCTACTCCCCTTCTACTATAGCAAGAAGCACACCTGTGCGTTGCACATCCGTCGAGGCGACTCACTGTCCAGCGACAGGTCGCCAAGGTGTGTATTGCGCTGCTCATTCAATAAATCGTGATGTGAAGTGCAGCTGGGTACGTCATGCCTCTTCCTTGCCTGCTCACTGTCCCCCATGCTGGAGCCAGCGGCTCCTTGTTCTATCTCTCAACTAGAGCGGAATCTGTACACATGTATCCTGAATCATATAGTGGTTGATTGATTTTTCGTGGCGTGTTGGTGATGTTCAGAGTTTTGCAAAGAATAACTGGGAAAAAATCCTCCAAATTTTCTGTTTTTCACTTGCTCTGATTTGTTGCTCTGTACATGTTCTGTGATATCCCTACAAGTACTAGCTATTTCTTCAGGATTATGGTGTAAGAGTACTCAAGTAATTTATATTTTGGGATGGTTGGAGGTTAGGTGCATTACATGCGCATCCACATATTCGTCCTTGTTTGTTCTTTCACTAACTACTGGCATATCATTATGCCGCGCGCAGGCGACATTAGTAAGAACTATGGTCAAGACAAGCTTCAGTGTCCCAAAAGTAAACTTTCTTAAACCATTTTTGATGAAGTATAGGGAACTTCATGTACGTGTTACTCCCGAAATGATATGAAACTTTGTGCGTACAATTTTTTAATATACCATATTGATTGAGAACTAAAAAGGCATGCTTTTTTAATAATCTAGAAGTTCAACGACTTCCACCTAGAAAGTTCAAAAGACATTGTTTTTGAGGGAGAACGCATCCTGCCTAGAAGATGCATATGGAACAAAATGTAAATTCGCAATGAAGTTCATATATAAAAAAGTTGAAGTTCGCATACAGAAAAAAGGTGCATTTCTGAAAAAAAGGTACATGTTTCCTAATTCCAGATGCTTATATGATCGTCCTGTGACACTGAAATCTTTTTTTCATTTTAGGTGAGCCAAATTTTTGGGTGGATGTGATGTGCATGTGCTTGTCCGTAGTACACTGAATAGAACGAAAAAAGCTATTATGGGTGCCCTCTAAATGTTTGTCCTATTGCTTATGAGAATTGACCCAGATTTTCCTATTGTTTTTGCACATGTTGGATTCAAGGGAAAACGTGTATAAAAAGGTGTGATTTCAAAAGTTCAGGTGTAAAGAACATCAAAGTTCGAACCAAAAAATGTAAACAAAAAAGTCATGGGATTCAAAGAATAAAAACTATGGAGTTTCATGAAAAAAATAGCACGCGAAGTTCATATTTTAGAAATTCCGAAGTTCATATGTACCACGTACAGAAGAAAAATCGTCAAATAAAAAAAGGGACCGCCTAGGCCACTTCACCGAAAAGCAAAAAATGCATAAAAAATGTCGCGACAAAATTCTGTAAGAAGTTGAAATTTAAAAACCATAGCAGGTCAGCGTTATGAAATGAAGTTGTTAATATCTAAAAGACAAATTTGGAAGTTCAAAAAATTTGAGCAAGAAGTTAAAAATAAGTAGTTCAAAAATCTTTATAACGGATTTTCTGCCGTTTGTAAAAAAAATTAGAGAAGTTTAAATTAAAAAGAGGAGCATTTCAAAAGATTGTATAAAAACTAATTTTCCCCATTCTATAAAAACTAGAAGTTCGAATTAAAATAACGGCGCCGTATCATTGCTAATATAAAAAAGCATTTTCCTCGTTACTAACCAATAAAACTAAGAAGTTCAAATTTAAAAAATGGTGAACTTTGATGTGTGTAAAAAATTCAAATTTGCACATTATTAAAAAATAAAACCAACAAGTTCAAAATTTTAAAACAAAGAAGTTAAAAAAAACTCGACTTTCCTCGTTACTTAAGAATAAAACTAAGAAGTTCAAATTAAAATAACAGAGAATTTCGAAGTATATAAAATACTCATTTTTCTCATTAGTAAAGAATAAAACCAAGAAGTTCAAATTAAAAATAGGAAACACAAAAAAAGTTTTAAAAAGATTTTCCCCATTTTTTTTAGAAAAACTACAAGTTCAAACTTCGCAAGTATGAAAAAGCTATCAACACGGGAAATTTGCATGTTTTCAACAGCTTTCCATCGGTATATCATTTGCTTAATTCCGGTAAGTGGTTGGGGAGTTTGGGGCAAAAAATAACAGTGAAAAAAACAGACTGAAGTTCAAACAGAACTGCTCCAGAAGTTCAACCTCTTCATGCAGTGCATATTTGGAGACTTTGTTTTTGCGATGAAGGCAGAACGCATGATCTCAGAAGATCAGATTGATAACTGCCAGAAGTTCACATACTACACGGTATGCATTTTGTATTAAAAAAAGAATGAAAAGGCAAAGGCTAAAAGTTTTGTTGCTAGAAGTTCAAGTGCTCGGCCCAAGAAAGTTCAAAAATTCTTATGAGAGAGGTTGAACAAAAACACGTGACAGAAATTCAAGGTGAAAACAACGAGAAGTTCAACTACTGCAAGGAATGCATTTCAGGAGAGAATAAAAAGTATAGAAAAAGAAAAGCCTAAAAGGTTTGTTGAAAGAAGTTCAAGTGCTCTGTCCGGGAGGTTCAAAAATCCTTGCGAGAGAGGTTCACCTTGTATTTCCATGCTTCATTTTTTTCGTATAAAAATCGAATACAATTATTTAATCAAAATATAAAAACATGAAGTTCAAATTGAAATAACACAGAAGTTCAGAGTTTATTAAAACCTAGGATTTACCCGTTCAAAAAATAAAAAACACAACGCCATTTTTTGCACTTTTAAAAACAGCTCATAAACGGAAAAAATGGTTGCTAGAAGTTCAAGTGCTCGGCGAGGAAAAGTTCAAAACATTCTTGTGAGAGAGGTTCACCATGTATTTAGATGTCCAAAATACATAAAAATGTAGTTTTTTGCGTTTTAAAATAATTCTTTCAAACCAGAGAGAAGTTCAAAAGTGATAACAAAGGGAAGTTCACGTACTACACGGTCTGTATTTCATATAAGAAAAATACAATAAAGTGAAATAGAGTGAAGTTGAAACAGACATGTCCCAGAAGTTCAACTACTTTACACAGTGCAAAAAACAGCACGTCAAAAAACAGCATGTCAAAAACAGAGTGAAGTTCAAACATACATGCCCCAGAAGTTCAACTACTTCATGTAGTGCATTTCCGTTCGCGATGAACGCAGAAATCATGATCTCGCCATTTTCTAGTTTACCTCAAAACTACACGAATATCATTTGTGTAAGTTTCAAGTCCTCGGTCGGAGAAAGTTAAAAAAATTTATTGTGAGAGGGGTTTGTACAAAAGGAGTAGCATTTGTGTAACACTAACGAATGGATGAGAAAGTTACAAACGAAAAAATGTCATAGAAGTTCAACGTGAAAACAGCATGAAGTTCAACTACTACGCTAAATGAATTTCAGATGAAAACTTTTAAAATCATCGTTAGTATGAAAAAATGATCAACACGGGAAAGTTATGTGCTTATAGCAGCTTTCCACTGGTACATAAATTGCTCAATTCCGGTGAGTGGATGGAGAGTTACGAGCAGTGGATGGAGACCTACGAGCAAAAAAATCACGTGAAAAATAGAGTGAAGTTCAAGTACACGCGCCGAGAAGTTCAGGTTCTTCACGCGGTGCATTTTCGAAGAATCTGTTTCGCGATAAAGGTAGAACGCATGATCTCTCTGTTTTTGAAATTACTTAAAAATGGCCAGGAATCAGAGAAAACCATCAACATGAAAAAGTTACGCATTTTCCGTAGCTTTTCAGCGGTATATTATTTGCCCCATTCCGATAAAGTTTGTAGAAATTATGGCAAAAATACGTTTTTACCCATTTTCAAAACTGACATAAAACCGCAATGAATTAGGAGAAACAATATATACAAAAAAGTTTCACATTTCTTCAAGCTTTCCAAGGCCATATCATTTGCTGCATTTGGACATACAGTTAAAAAACTAATTCGAAAATACGAACTCGGTGGAACTTGTACCGTTTTCTAAATTACTTTTAAACCGTTCAAAATTAGAAAAAACTTTTAACATGAAAAGGTAGCGCATTTTCATAATCTTTCCAACACCATATTATTTGCCTCAATTGGATTAGCCGTTTAGAAATGGCATCGAAAATACAAACTCGGGTGTTCTGTTTGCGAAATTCTACGATTTTCTGAATTAATCTTTAACCGTAGGGAATTAGAGAAAACTTTCAACATGTGGAAGGAGCGGTTTTGCAGCAACTTTCCAACACCATATTATTTTCCTCATTCCGATAAACGGTTTAAAAATGCAATCGAAAATACGATTCACGTTTTTTGTACGAAGAAAAAACGGTTTTCAAAACTGCTCTTAAACCGCTTACATTTTGCCAAAAAATTTAACTTGGGTCATGATACTGATGTCCATAACTTTCCAACGGTATATAGCAAGCCCCATTTGGACACCTTTTAGCTGAAGTTCAACCTAGCACACAGGGAAGGTCAGGCGCGTTACTAGGGAAGTTCATGTTGTGATCAGAATATTATTCTGATCCCGTGATCAGAATAGTGTTTATGTGTGTGTGTGTGTATATATATATATATGTAATCTCACATCATGATCTATATCATGAGACAAACAAAAAATTAATACCCTCCTAAGTCAAATTAGTTATCCTCTCTCGCGTTGTCGGTGAAAGTGATGGACCAAGCAGGCCGACAGATGGAAACATCGCCTATAACCGCGTGAGTGAGTGCCATATATAGGACAACAACCATCGTGATTGCATGTGTGCGAGAACATATATATATATGGAGAGGTCACCCCCCTTTGACACATACTATACACCTAGTAACACAGCCCTAAAATAACTAACCCTCCTTGTTCGTCAAACATACCTCTCTCTCGCTGGGTCAAAGTGATGGGCGACGAACTCGCGGGCCCAGCACAGAAGCGAAGCGTACATCACACGCGAGTGATCATCCTATATAGGACTACGTACCACCGTCTACATGTGGCCCAAAGAGGTGTTTGTGTGATGTTTGAATACACAATGTACAACTTTTATGTGGCACCACATATCACTACAAAAAAAGACACATCCATGACATTTTGGGCCGAACAATTTTTTTTGTCATGCTTATGACACTTCTATGACAATAATTGTGACAAAACCTGGTATCATCATAGATGTGGTGGGCTCCTACTTATATGACAAAAAAGCATGACAAAAAATGGGCTTTTTTCCTGGGCGGGCCGGAGACGTAGCTGCATGACATTCTTTGGGCCTTCCATGACAGAAAAACCGTGTAGAAGCGAGGGCAAGGAAAATATCATGGGAGTTCCCGGTTACGGTGGTTGGTCAGGGGACGAGCGATGCGCGTTTCTCTCATACGTACGCGCGTGTGTGCTAGGCGTTGCGCTCTAACTGAACCCAAGCGAGGCGTTGGGCTCTAACTGAACCCAAGCGATTGCACTGCAGGCTACGCGTTACTGAACCCGAGTGATCCATTGATCCCTTGCTATTAACTGAACCCAAGTGATTCCTTTGCTACTACTGCTAACTGAAGCCGATCGATGCTGCCTCTTGATGAACAGTGAGTGTTGTTGGGGGGTTTGGATGAACAGTTCCCGCTGGGGGGTTGGATGAACAATTCCTGGTGGGGGTTGGATGAATAGGCCCCTGTGGTGTTGCCGCTAGATGAACAGTACCCCGATCGATCGAGCCAGTGGATGAACAGGACCTCCTGGAGGGCTGGATGAATAGGACGACCCCGTGGAGGGCTGGTTGAAAAGTAGCCGGTGGAGGGCTGGATGAACAGTAGCCCGTGGAGGGGTGGTTGAACAGGACCTCGTGGAGAGGGCTGGTTGAACAGTAGCCGGTGGAGGAGCGCGTGGTGGAGGCTGGATGAACAGGAGCCCGTGGATGAACAGTCGTAGGTGGAGGCTAGAGGAGGTCGACGGTGGATGAACAGTAGCCCGTGGAGGCTGGAGAAGGTCAAAGGTGGAGATGAACAGTATCCCATGGAGTCCCGTTTTGCGGTACGCCGCACCCCTCCCGGTGAACAGGACCCCCGTTTTGACCATAGCGCTCCAACACAAGTCCCTTTCCTCCGTTTTGCGGTACGCCGCACCCCTCCCGATCAACAGGACGACGTTTCGACCGTAGGAGGTCCAAGAGAAATTCGTTTCCTCTGTTTTGCGTTAGGCCAGACCCCTCCCAATGAACAGGATCCCGTTTCGACCGTGGCTGGTGGAACACAGGGCCATTTCCTCCGTTCTGCAGCATGACATGCCTCGTTTCCATCGGCTATTCCGTCCAAGCCGGTTGGCTCCCGATGAACACGATGACGCATTCCGTTCCGACCCAGCCGGTTGGCTCCCATGAACATGATGACGGCTCAGTTTCTCTGTTTTGACCCAGCCATGTACACGAGCCCTGCATGTACGTATGCGCGAGTAGGCGTTCGAAACCCCTCCCGTATGTATGTATGTGGCCGTATTTACTTTCTTGCACCTTGGCCGCTGTACGTACGTGTACATGCTACGTGTGCGCCTCTACTACGACACATGACTTCCTTACACGACCATGGTTCATCGCCGCAGCCTGCAAACAAACTGATCGACCAGTATGTACGTACATGTTCGTGACCAGAATGACAATGCTACATACGCTTCGACCAGGTGGGTCCCGACTATCAGGCACTTCCTTGCGTGCGAAGATGTAGCTGGTGGGTCCCAGCAGTCAGGGGCGAATCAGTTTTTTGCCTGTAATATGGACGCACTTCCTTGCGTGTGAAGATGTAGCTGGTGGGTCTCAGCATTCAGGGGGAAACATTTTTTCGTGAAATACGGTGGCCCATCCGGTGGGTCCCTGCTGGCAGGTGGAAAATCATTATTTTCCACGTAATAAAGAGGCACTTCCTTGCTGCGGCCGTGGACCCAGCTGTCAGCCTCTCTGTCGGTGTCAAAACTGACGGATCTCGGGTAGGGGGTCCCGAACTGTGTGTCTAAGGCAGATGGTAATAGGAGGCAGGGGACACGATGTTTACCCAGGTTCGGGCCCTCTTGATGGAGGTAATACCCTACGTACTGCTTGATTGTTCTTGATGATATGAGTATTACAAGAGTTGATCTACTACGAGATCGTAGAGGCTAAACCCTAGAAGCTAGCCTATGGTATGATTGTCTGTTGTCCTACGGACTAAACCCTTCGGTTTATATAGACACCGGAGGGGGCTAGGGTTACACAGAGTCGGTTACAATGGAGATCTACATATCCGTATTGCCAAGCTTGCCTTCGACGCCAAGGAAAGTCCCATCCGGACACGGGACGAAGTCTTCAATCTTGTATCTTCATAGTCCAACAGTCCGGCCAAAGGATATAGTCCGGCTGTCCGGAGACCCCCTAATCCAGGACTCCCTCAGTAGCGCCTGAACCGGACTTCAATGACGATGAATCCGGCGCGCAGTTTTGTCTTCGGCATTGCAAGGCGGGTTCCTCTTCCGAATGCTCCATAGAAGATTTTGAACACACGGATAGTGTCCGGCTCTGCCAAACAAGTTCCACATACCACCGTACGGAGAATAGTATCTCCACAAACTAATCTGCTAACACTTTTTGACAGCATGACATCATGTCATGGCCCGGTCATTATTCAAACCGTTTTTCTCAACTAGCACTGCACATATTGCGAGGCGGTTTTCTTGACACATCTTGTCGAAGCAGAGATCGTGTCCCCTTATTACGGCATTCTCATCAATACGGATGTGGGTAACCCACTCGTGCCCGTTGGTATGACTCCTCGATTTTAGGTAAGTCCCAAACGGCCACGGAGAGGATGCTTGATATTCACCCTCTTTATAAAGAGGCCAAGGTCTGTCCTTTTTTCCTTCTCGTGCTCAATCGAATCCTTTCCCTGCCTCGAGTTCCAACACCCAAGGCTCTGGTCAGGCGCTTCAGACCTTCAACCATGTCCGGATCCAACCTCCAAGGTCAGGGGATGCCCTCCTCTATCACAAAGGAGGACATCAAGAAGCTGAGAGAGGCCAGGTATCTGACCGCCGAAATCTCGCACAGGTTGCCCGCCCGAGGGCAGGTCATCCCCACTCCCGAACCCAACGAGAGCATTGTGTTCATCTCTCACTTCCTCCGAGGGCTAGGCCTCACTCTAGATCCCTTTGTTAGGGGGCTCATGTTCTATTATGGGATGGATTTCCATGATCTGGCCCCAGATTCCCTCCTTCACATCTCGTCGTTTATTGTTGTGCGTGAGGCCTTCCTCCGCATTACCCCACACTTCGGCCTGTGGCTCAAGACCTTCAATGTGAAGCCGAAGATGATCGAGGGGAGGCACGCAGAGTGCGGAGGTGCCGTAATAAGCAAAAGCGCTGATGCTCCATGGCCAGAGGGTTCCTTCCCGGAGGTGTCCAGTTTGTGGCAGCGGGAGTGGTTCTATATCACAGCTCCCCGGAGTTCCAAGTGGGTGGCCGCCCCTGCCTTTCGCTCAGGCCCCCCACCACAACTGACGTCATGGATCAACAAGGGGCTGAACTGGGGGCCAGTAAATGATGTGCCGATATTGCAGAGTCGTGTCCGAGATCTCCTCGAGAGAGATGTCAACCTGGTCTCGGTAATGCAAGTCATGCTAGTTCGTCGAGTCCAACCATGCAAACGTCGACCCCTCAGTATGTGGGAATTCAACCCGGAAGGACCGCGGACTATTCAGCACTTCCTCGGCATGACGCTCGAAGAGATGTACAAATTATTCTTCGGACCCCAAATAGAGTGTCCGGACACCACTGAGGATGCGGGTCTGAGCTGTAATCGCCCCGATACCCAAGTAAGTAATCCCATGGCCGAACACGTTGTCTTTTTATTTATCATAACATCATTATGAAAAGTCGCTCTTTGACCAGGACTGGATAACAAAGGCAAAGATGATCAGGTGTACGGCCCCCCTTCCCGAAGGCCTGGCCAATCCCGTACTAGACATAATGCTCGAGCAGGCGCCCTATTAGGCGCCCTCAGGGGAAGAGAAAGGGGGAATACAGAGGCTGAAAGCGGGCCTCACTCACTATTCATCCAAACCAGGGGAATTAACTCCTCCGCGAAGGAGGATAACCAGGGAGAAGAATCTGACATTCCCTCTACCCAAGGAAGGAAGAGGAACACCTCTGAAGACCCAGAAACAAAGGTTTTCAAACGGGGGAAGAAATCTTCGCCAGAGGGTCCCTTCTTGGAGGGTACTCTTGCCGCACAGTGCCCGAAAGGGGGTCAGCCCTTGACCAAGCTATAAGTAAATAAAAAGTACTTAATAGTGAAAATATCCTACCTTATTTTTGAAGACAATAACCGAAGCTTATATCTTGTAGTTAGGATCGTAGCCCTTCTCGACAGAGTTCGTCTTCGGGGGATCTTCTTCCGGAGATGATGGAGAGCGAAACACTTCCCCCTGCCACCCCACCTCATGAGGCGAGCGACCCTGAAGTGTCGTCATGGAGGGTTTCTCCTGATCTGCCAAGGCCAGAGGGTAATCCTTTGGCCACCCGAAGTCCTCAGTATTCGGCTCCTAAAGAGAGCAACAAAAATAATCCGGAACCATACAGTGTGCGGTCGGACGCACTGAAGGATCTTCTGGAGCAAGCGGCCATCTCCGAAGCGCATCATACGCTGATGGGTACGGTAATTTAAAAGATTTCATCCGGCAAAAGCGGGTTGCGTGAAGCTTTCATGAGTCTGCTGAAAGGCTTTGAGGTACGTGAAATAGTGTATGTTTTTGATAGTACCACAGACGTTTGGTGTGCCCAATGCAGATAGTAGCCCCTGAGACTCTGGTTGCCGTCGAGAACAGCGGCAAACAGAGGATCATTGTCCCAGGTAATACTCAGACCGCCTTCATGTGCAGGTAGCTGAAGGTCTGGTGGCTGGCCGGACTGAGGAGTTTGCCGAGCTAAAGTGGCAACTTGATGCGCAGATGCCGACATCGTGCTTGTCAACAAGCGGCTTGACAAGGCACAGGGTATGTGATTTCTCTGGTGATCAACACATAGTGAGAGGAGCATGATGCCAGTATCTTTAATATGTTGTGCCTGCAGATGGAGCTGCCATCATGGAGACCCTTCGGGCGGAACTTGCCCGGGCCAAGGAACAAGCCAGGAATAGTAGTGTGGCCGCTCTAAAGGCGGTCGAAGAGCTGAGGGCCGAACTGGCCGCGCATTGCCAAAGCAAGGGAAGAATGGCCAAGATGGCCGTTGAGCTGAAAGATGCCACCGACCATTACCAGCTTCTTGAAAAAGAAAGCCGAGTGAAGGCGACGGACCTGGAGAAGGCCATGGTAGCAGCCAAGGAAACCCGCTCCAAAATCAGAGCGACGAAGGAGGAACTGTGTCAAGCTGGAGATATCGCGGCTGGGAAGCCCTTTTTGTTGTGGACTAAGTTCGGAGATCCAAAGTATGCCCCTCTTGATCAACTATGGAGTTCTGCAGACGCATACGTGGATTTGGCAGCCAGTGCTACTGATGCGGTCGAGTACTTCAAGGATCAAAAAGATCATGAAGTGGAAAAGCTGTTCTGGTCATAGTTCCATGCTCCAATGCCTCCGTTGTTGTTGAATGAGTGAATGGCCGAGTGGGCCGAGCTCCATAGGTTGTCCGGACTTGCCATGAGGTCTGTTGTGGATCATCTGTGGCCGGAAGGGCCAAGGCTGAATAGTTACTTTAGTTTAGTGCAACAATTCCTTGGCGCTGTGCCGCACATCGACGCTATGAAGAGGTCGGCGTGCATAGAGGGTGCGCGGATGGCACTTGCCCGTGTCAAGACATACTGGGCAGATATGGAGGCCACCGTTATTGCAACACAGGGTTCGGCCGTGGGCCGTGTAGCTGTCATGCACTACTTAGAAGAGGTCCTTGAAGGCGCTCGTTCGATAGAGGCGCAGTGCTCGAAGAATATTATGTTCTAGTGACATGTATTCCCATTGTAAAAGCAATATTTTATTGAGTTATGAAGGCTGTGTTTATACTTTTGCCTGAAAGTATTATGATGCCTCCTGTGCGGACGTTTATGTATATATGTATATAACCTGAAAGTTTGCAGTCCTCGGCTTCCGCTCCCACGCATATAATGCGGGGGTGTTCGCAAAAAACGCGTATTCACACTTGATCCAACGTCTTGGTCCATTAAGGAGGTGGTAGCGCAGCGAACGAGGCAATCAGACTATATTGCTTTAACACTTTCACTTAGCCATAGGAGTTTGACTGCGGGACTACTAGATAGCCCCCGGTACCTCCGCGCTCATCCGAATAGGGGGCGCGTACGTACATGACCGGGAAACGTCCCTTCGTTAATGCGGAGGAATCCCAAAGATTCCACTAAGTCATCGAGTGGTTGACCAGTCTCGCGCTGTATCATGACAGTCAGTTTTCGGCTTTCTCTACTGAGGTGCTCATCCGGATGAACCAGGGCACAATCGCAGTAGTTCTCCCAGTGCTACCTTATTCAATATAGCGGAACGTAATGTACCAAAACATGGGAGCCGGGCAAACCCAACATTTGACCAAAGACATGATTCGGAGCTGATGCATATAAGGCCAAACTCCCGACGCCGAACACTCCCTAACGTATTCGGTCTTTATAACATATGTCAGGCTGAACATGCCCTTAATAATAAACCCCGAGTGTCCAGGTATGTGAAATACCCTGACGTGGCCACATGCCAAGAACGTCAGTATCCTTCTCGGTTGTATTGAGTATCCGGAGGATGTGAACAACAAGAGACAGTAAAAAAGGGTTTACGTAGGGTCTTAATCTGAAAAGAAACCTTTGAGCGGGTCCCTACTGCATGTCTGCGCCTGTGTCTCCGTTGTGCCGTGTCCTGGACGGGTGTAGCACGATTGTCATCTGTAAAAGAGAAGAATTTAGGTGAAAGTTGTCGTGCAAGAAAATTGGTTATTATCAATAAACCATTAAAATTCAAGATAAGTCAGGTTGAGCCGAGCTAGCCCTGATTACACGCGGGAAGCCCCCGGTACCGTTTATGAGGGTTTAACCATCAAACCAATCTCATGTATTTGTAGTGATGCGCCAGACTCATCTAACCGTGTCTGTGGTCTTGACGACCGGTCATTTATTCTGGTTGGTGAGGTCGCCTAGTGCTCGGCTGTTAAAGCCGCCGCACATTCTTCCGTGTGTAGAGAACGCTCAATATTTCCACTAACTGTGATGGTTCCACATGGACCGGGCATCTTAAGCTTGAGAGAAGCATAATGCGGTACTGCATTAAAACAAGCGAAAGCCGCTCTTTCGAGTAGTGCTTGATAGCCACTTCGGAATGGAGCGATGTAAAAAGTTAACTTTTTGCTTCGGAAGTTGTCGGAAGAACCGAATACAACCTCTAGTAATAGAGAGCCCGTACATCGGGCCTCTTGGCCTAGTATTACTCCCTTGAAGGTAGTATTGCCGCGGCTGATTTTTGTCGGGTCTATCCCCATTTTACGGACTGTGTCCTGATAGATCAGATTTAGACCACTGTCGCCGTCCATAAGGACTCGTGCGATATGGTATCTGTTTATTATTGGGTCTAACACCAAGGCAGCCAATCCTTCATGTCGGATGCTTGTCGCGTGATCCCTGTAATCAAAAGTGATCGGGCAGGCTAACCAGGGTTTGAACTTAGGGGTGACGGGCTCTACGGCGTGTGTGTTTCGGAGTGCATGCTTGCTTCTCCTCTTCGTCACATGGATCATATTTACTGTTTTAACCTCTAGTGGGAATTTTTTTCTGTCCTCCTGTGCTTTACTGGCGAGGTTCGTCCTTGTCTTTGCTTAGTGTCCCCCCCCTTGTGTTCGGCGTTTAGCTTACCGGCCTGCTTGAAGACCCAGCATTCTCTGTGGGGGTGATTTGCAGGTTTATCGAGGGTGCCGTGAATTTGACATTGTTTGTCGAGAGTCCTGTTTAGGCCAGACAGTCCATCTCTGCTGCCTTTGGAAGGCTTTTTCCGCTGACCTGGTCGAGAGCCCCTGAATCCGGCGTTTACTGCCGTATTATCCGTGCTTTCTTCTTTATTTCGACACTTGTCTTTATTGCATCGTAGTTTTCCATTGCCATCCCTGACTTCGGATGTGGTTGGGTCGCTGGTGCTACTGCGGGCTAACCAGCTATCTTCGCCCGCGCAAAAGCGGGTCATGAGACTTGTGAGGGCTGCCATTGTTCTTGGTTTTTCTTGGACGAGGTGTCTGGCGAGCCATTCGTCTCGGACGCTGTGCTTGAAAGCTGCTAAGGCCTCGGCGTCTGGGCAGTCGACGATTTGGTTCTTCTTAGTGAGATACCTGTTCCAAAGCTTTCAGGCTGACTCTCCGGGCTGCTAAATTATATGACTTAAATCGTCTGCATCCGGAGGTCGGACATAGGTCCCATGAAAATTAGCCCGGAAAGCATCCTCGAGCTCCTCCCTACTTCCAATTGAGTTTTCGGGGATGCTTTTCAGCCAGTGCCGAGCTGGTCCTTTAAGCTTGAGGGGCAAGTATTTGATGGCATGGAGATCATCTCCGTGAGCCATATGAATATGGAGGATAAAGTCCTCAATCTAGACCCCGGGGTCTGTGGTCCCGTTGTACGCCTCTATGTTCACTGGTTTGAATCCTTCTGGGAATTCATGGTCCAGCACCTCATTAGTGAAACATAGGGGGTGTGCGGCACCCCTGTATTTGGGCGTATCATGGCGTTCGGACGGTTGTAGTATTTGGTTTTTATTTTGTGCCGGAGCACGCTTCCTAGATCCATAGATGGATCTGGTCATACAGGATTTGTGGCGCAAGTCCTCACGTAGATCGTGTGTTGACTTATGTGCGACCTTGTTAGCCGCTCTATCGCGGTCACAAGGTGGTTGATCCGGCCGGTTGGCCGTTTTATTTTTCGGCTGTGTGGGCTCTAAGGCCTCATCGTCGAATTCAGGTAATAGCTTGCGCTTTGGGTAGCTCTTTGTGTCGTAACTTCCACCATACTTTTCTTCGTTGTCGGGCACTTTGTTCCACCTGCTGTTGAGCGTATTTTGTGCGGCCTTAAGCCTTTGCTTCTACTTCTTCAGACTCCTCGCTGTGGCAATAAGCCTTCTACGGAGGTTCTCTTGCTCCAGGTGTGTTTCCGGGATGATGTGTACATCTTCGTCCGGACTGTTTTCCTCCCCAGAGGGGGTTTGATGAGGTTTATCCTCGGCGTCGCCGTGTTCGGACGTTGGATCCGTACTATGTTCGCCGTTTGCAGCTTCATCGTGCTCTGCCGCCGGGGCAATGTGGTCGTCGTTTCCTCTGGAGTCGACCTGAGTGTTGTTTTCTCTTGTGATGTTATCGCTGTTTTTGCTGAGGCAAGATTTGGAGCGGCGCCTACGTTGATGCTTTGTTTGTTTCTTGGAGGGGTCATCCTCCGCTGTCTCCTCCCGTTCCTCGTCATCGTTTTCTTTGGGTGTATCCACCATGTATATGTCATGTGATGAGGTGGTTGTCCAGTGCCCTATGGGCACTACTTCCTGTTCCTCTCCTGCATCGTCGTCCATGCCGTCGATGTCTGCGGAGTCGAAATCAAGCATGTCGGTTAAATCATCAACAGTGGCTACTAAGTGGGTGGTGGGTGGGCAGCGAATTTCTTCGTTGTCCGCATCCCATTCTAGCTGGACATAGTTCGGCCAAGGTTCTCCCGTTAAGGAGAGAGACCTTAATGAGTTTAGCACATCGCCGAAAGGTGAGTGCTGAAAGATATCCGCGGAGGTGAACTCCATGATCGGCGCCCAATCGCATTCGATAGGCACGGATGTAGGCGGCTCGGAGTTCATGGCTGGAGACGAATCCAATGGTTCGGCAACACGGCTCTCATAAGGGGTGAAATCAGTATCCGGCTCCATCGCCATTGAGAGTGCGGCCACCATGGCGGGGTCTATCCCTCCGTCCTCGGATGGCGCAATTTGCTCCAGATTGAAGGCCGGAGTAGTTGCAGATGCGATCTCCCGAACACTATCCGACGACAGAGTTACGTCATGCTCGTCATGATTGTGCGGCGCACCTAACATGGGCTTGAATCCGTCGAAGATCAAGTCTCCGCGGATGTCGGCAGTGTAGTTTTGATTTCCGAACCTAACCTGATGGCCAGGGGCATAGCTCCCGATCTGCTCTAGATGGCCAAGCGAGTTGGCCCGCAGTGCGAAGCCGCCAAATACGAAGATCTTTCCAGGGAGGAAAACCTCACCCTGGACTGCATCGTTATCGATGATCGAAGGGGCCATCGAGCCTTATGGTGACGACACAGTGGAACTCTTAATGAAAGCACCAATGTCAGTGTCAAAACCGGCGGATCTCGGGTAGGGGGTCCCGAACTGTGCGTCTAAGGCGGATGGTAACAGGAGGCAGGGGACACGATGTTTACCCAGGTTCGGGCCCTCTTGATGGAGGTAATACCCTACATCCTGCTTGATTGTTCTTGATGATATGAGTATTACAAGAGTTGATCTACCACGAGATCGTAGAGGCTAAACCCTAGAAGCTAGCCTATGGTATGATTGTCTGTTGTCCTATGGACTAAACCCTACGGTTTATACAGACACTGGAGGGGGCTAGGGTTACACAGAGTCACATATCCGTATTGCCAAGCGTGCCTTCCACACCAAGGAAAGTCCCATCCGGACACGGGACGAAGTCTTCAATCTTGTATCTTCATAGTTCAACAGTCCGGCCAAAGGATATAGTCCGGCTGTCCGGAGACCCCCTAATTCAGGACTTCCTCACTCTCCACATATAGTACTCTTCCGATGGAAGTCGTTCCTTGACCATGTTGACCACGCCGTGGCGAGAGCACCAGGGCGGTGGACGACGACGAGGCCTAGGAAGGGGACGATGCAGGGCTGGGGAAGCCGCGGCAGTGGAAGCCCACGCGAAGAGGAGTACAAGGGTTCATTGGTTTGGCTATAGTGTGAGCCTGCCGCCGCCGCAGGGCCTGGCCAGCGGTGGGAGTAGTAGGGTGCGGTGAGGCCTCAATGGAAGCACAACCGTCCACTGGAGGCAGGAGCAGGCGGTCTCGCCAGCGCTGGTTTGTGCGGCTGGTGCAAGAAGAGCAGCGATTGAAGAAGTAGCAGGACCATTCGATTCAAATCCAACGGTCGCTGCTGCTAGAATCGTTTGTTGACTAAGTTGACAAAGACCTGCGTACGCGTCAACTTAGTAGGCCCACAGGTCAGCCTCCGAACCGGTGCGCCCCAGATGTCAGTGGGAGGAATCATTTTTTTGCGTAATAAGGAGGCAGTCGATTGCATGCGGCCAGGCCAGCGGAGGGAGTAGGGTGGGCCGGTGAAGCCTGTGTGGCATGACAGCGGGCCACAAGAGGAGGGAGCAGGCAGTCCCGCCGGCACTGGTTTAGGCGGCTGGAGCAGGAAGATCAGAGATTGAAGAAGCACATCGGCCGTTGGATGGACATGCAACAGTCACTACTGCTAGAATCGTCTGTTGACTGACAAAGCCTTGCGTAAACAAGTCAGCCTCGAAATCTGTGGCGTGTACAGTCCATTTGCTATTATTTTTTATAATTTTTACTCATTTTCTAATTCATATGGAATTTATTGCAGCCCATTATTCATTTTTAGAATTGCTGCCCATTTTCTGGTCAGTACTAGGGTTAAAAAATTGAACTAAAAATGTGCCAAATTTTGAAAATTCGCAAATTTTTGCTGGGGAACAAAATATTCTTAATCCGAAAATTAGTAGCCATACTAAAACATATTTAAAAATAAATTAGTACTATGTCATGTTAAAATCCAATGAAATATAAAATATCAGTGAAGAAAAAAAACAAAAAAAGAAACTATTTTTTCCATTTACTTTTAACGGATACTGACCATACTCTTTGGCCAGGCCAGAATGCATCCCTCCTCGGCTTGAAAGATTTGCAGCCTAGTAAGTCGTAGAAAACAAATAGGCCTAGCTTGGGTATTCTTCAAAAAGAAGTAGTGGCCTACCTATTTTCCCAAAGAAAAACCTGTTGGGCTGGTCATGTTGTTAGACGGGCCACAGAGACCGCACAACCCAGTTTACAGCATACTCCTCCGAACAAATCCTTAAAAAAGTTGTGTAATTCTGTCGTTAATTGACTATACATTGAAAATGATGTAGGTCCCAGATATCGGCAGGGTAGATTAGCGTAAAAAACGAGGGGCACATTTGAGTAGTAAAAGAGGCGCTTGCTTGTGTTCGGGAGTGGACCCGGTAGGTCCGTACTGTCATACTCACAACTATAGTCCTCTCCCGATTCACTATGTTGATAGGGCCGGACGGCGGCGGTGCGGCGAGCGCACCAAGGCGGAGGATAAAGTGTTGTTGCCAATGTGCCGGGCTGGGTTGGACATTCTTATTGAAAAATAGAAATGGACCAGAACTATTTACGATGTTGACTACGATTTGAATGGGTCTGCTGGTTGCAGGAAGAAAATGGTGGGAGAAAGAAGGTTGGTCGCTATGTTTGCCTAAGAATTATATCGACTGAATGTAACGACACTATCACAGGAAATAATATCATCCTATTAAATTGTGAATTTAAAGAACTGGTGCATGAGCATTTAGCTTTATTTATTTATTTATTTACTTATTTATGTTTAGGGGACCATGAGCATGTACCTAGGCCGGATTCATGTGAGAGCCTTCCTTCCAGTTAATTATGGGCTCCTCTATTGGGCCTTCATCAGTGGGTTGCATGTTATCAACAAGTGGAAAATGTGTTCCGTACGAAAAATAGTATGTTCTACGTACGGTATAGGGCGCTAAAGGATCGGACCGTGCAACGACTTCTAAAACATTGTGTTTTTCGTTCTAACAACACATTTATTCAACCAACAGACGAAATATACTACTGATTTTACATTGAAAACAGTAGTAGCAGCCAGGGCTGGGGGTGCAATAGAAGCAGCAAGTAGGCCAGAAGAGTAAAGACGCATCTCTCTCTTCCAAACCAAACATTAGCCATCACTACAAAAGGGCTACTAAGAAAGAACAAGTGTATGCATCAAACTAAATAAAGTTCCTACTACACCAAGTGTACGCATCTAACTAACTGGCTCAGTTAGACGTTACTATTTATTAAGTTGTGGAGATTAGCTGACGACTTGAACCAGATGGGTGCTTGATGGGGGAAACTCCAGCCAGCAGGTCGAAGTCTGATACTTGCGACCCTCTCTCCTACTTTGGGCTGCAGAGCATGGTGACACATATCAGGGTATGGTGCTTGCAGAGACGCATGGTATGCTGTGTACACACAGTTTTTCCTGATGACCAAAACCGCGCTGCCATCATGATCCTTACCGTCGGTTATCTCCTAGTTAATCGGATAATTCAGTCCGAGAAACACAGAGCGTGTACCAAGGATACTTACCACCCTCCAGTCAAAAATTCCTGAAGGCCCAGAGAAGCTGGGATCCTGCTCAAAGACCTTCCAGTGACTGTGATTATATTCCGCGAATCAACACGTCCGGTATGTGCGAATGATCATCAATTGTTCGTCGTCGTCTCATCGAGCCAGGAACCACCTGCAACTGCCATGTCGCTTTTCTTTGAAAGGTTCTGGGATTAGGAAGGGTAGGGACACTAGGCGGCCTACAACACCATATCTAGTTGGACTCAAATAAAAAAGGGATCTTAATGTAGTCAATCTTAAGAACGGCATGTTATGAGCATGAATATTTTTCAGTAAATGTTGACAGTAATATAAGCAAGTCATCATGATATCATAGGAAAGTAACATACTGCTGTAATAGCCATTTGTAGCGACGACTGGAGTAGGCCAGCAATACATCCAGCCATAGAAGGAGTCGACGGCGTAAATGAAGCCCTTGTGTTCAATGTCATCAGAGAACCATGGAGGATGCATGATCCTGCGATGGACGTGCAGATTTATCCACTTATCGCAGTTACCTATCAGATAGGCGAGACCGCAGTTGAAGAACGCAATTAGCCTGAAATCTTTATAATTTGAAGATCTTGTGGGCACTTGGCAGATTACGACCTTGAGCAAATCAAACTTGGTATCATGTTGGCTACTGTAAGATTCCGAGTATTCTGGGCCATGGTGCCAAAGAAGTGTAGTGTTAATCGAAGGAAGGGGGATCAATCGCCGGGTGTAGACCTCCACAAGCATCCAACTGCCGCTACCATCGACGAGCACCATCCAAGACATGTTCATGCCGACCCAGTACATACCGTTAATGTAGTTTAGGGTGACGGGGATCGGATCGCAGTCAATAGGGTTGATGCTCGCCACCCTACGATCATTATGTTGCGTGACACGTGCTACCTCTTGAGCACTGCGTTCGTTTTCCCTTGAAGAGGAAAGGGTGGTGCAGTAAAGCAGCGTAAGTATTTCCCTCAGTTTTAGAGAACCAAGGTATAAATCCAGTAGGAAACCACGCGCGAGTCACCTCGTACCTACACAAACAAATAAGAACCTCGCAACCAACGCGATAAAGGGGTTGTCAATCCCTTCATGGCCACTTGCAAGAGTGAGATCTGATAGAGATAATAATAATAAGATAAATATTTTGGGTATTTTTCTGATATAGATTGAAATTAAAGATTGCAAAATAAAGTAGATTGGAAACTTGTAGATGGAAAATAGACCCGGGGGCCATAGGTTTCACTGGTGGCTTCTCTCAAGATAGCATAAGTATTACGGTGGGTGAACAAATTACTGTCAAGCAATTGATAGAATAGCGAATAATTATGAGAATATCTAGGCATGATTATGTATATAGGTATCACGTCCGTGACATGTAGACCGACTCCTGCCTGCATCTACTACTATTACTCCACACATCGACCGCTATCCAACATGCATCTAGAGTATTAAGTTCATAAGAACAGAGTAACGCCTTAAGAAAGATGACATGATGTAGAGGGATAAACTCATGCAATATGATGTAAACCCCATCTTGTTATCCTCGATGGCAACAATACAATACGTGTCATTTCCCTTTCTGTCACTGGGATCGAGCACCGCAAGATTGAACCCAAAGCTAAGCACTTCTCCCATTGCAAGAAAGATCAATCTAGTAGGCCAAGCCAAACTGATAATTCGAAGAGACTTGCAAAGATAAACCAATTATACATAAAAGAATTCAGAGAAGATTCAAATGTTGTTCATAGATAAACTTGATCATAAACCCACAATTCATCGGATCTCGACAAACACACCGCAAAAGAAGATTACATCGAATAGATCTCCAAGAGAATCGAGGAGAACTTTGTATTGAGATCCAAAGAGAGAGAAGAAGCCATATAGCTACTAGCTATGGACCCGAAGGTCTGAGGTAAACTACTCACACATCATCGAAGGGGCCATGGAGTTGATGTAGAGGCCCTATGTGATCAATGCCCCCTCCGGCGGAGCACCAGAAAAGGCCCCAAGATGGGATCTCTTGGGTACAGAAGGTTGCGGTTGTGGAAATAGGGTTTCGTGATGCTCCTGGATGTTTTCGGGGTATATGAATATATATATATATATATATATATATATATATATATATATATATATATATATATATATATATATATATATATATATATGAGGAAGAAGTAGGTCAGTGGAGCAACGAGGGGCCCACGAGGGTGGAGGGCGCGCCCAGCGGGGTTGGCGCGCCCCCTGCCTCGTGGCCTTCTCTATTGTTTCTTGATGTCCACTCCAAGTCCCCTGGATCACGTTTGTTCCAAAAATACCTCTCCCGAAGGTTTTATTCCATTTGGATTCCGTTTGATATTCCTTTTTTGCGAAACACTAAAATAACAAAAAAAAAATAGCAATTTGGGTTGGGCCTTCGGTTAATAGGTTAGTCCCAAAAATAATATAAAAGTGCAAAATAAAGTCCATTAACATCCAAAACAGATAATATAATAGCATGGAACAATCAAAAATTATAGATACGTTGGAGACGTATCAAGCATCCCCAAGCTTAATTCCTGCTCGTCCTCGAGTAGGTAAATGATAAAAACAGAATTTTTGATGTGGAATGCTTCCTAACATATTTCTCAATGTAATTTTTCTTTATTGTGGCATGAATGTTTAGATATGAAATATTCAAGATATAAGTTTAATATTGACATAGAAATAATAATACTTCAAGCAGACTAACTAAGCAATCATGTCTTCTCAAAATAACATGGCCAAAGAAAGTTATCCCTACAAAATCATATAGTCTGGCTATGCTCTATCTTCATCACACAAAATATTAAATCATGCACAACCCCGATGACAAGCCAAGCAATTGTTTCATACTTTTGACTTTGTCAAACTTTTTCAATCTTCACGCAATATATGAGCGTGGGCCAAGGATATAGCACTATGGTGGAATATAATGGTGGTTTTGGAGAAGACAAAAAAGGAGAAGATAGTTTCACATCAACTAGGCGTATCAACGGGCTATGGAGATGCCCATTAATAGATATCAATGTGAATGAGTAGGGATTGCCATGCAACAGATGCACTAGAGCTATAAGTGTATGAAAGCTCAACAAAAGAAACTAAGTGGGTGTGCATCTAACTTGCTTGCTCACGAAGACCTAGGGCAATTTGAGGAAGCCCATCATTGGAATATACAAGCCAAGTTCTATAATGTAAAATTCCCACTAGTTTATGAAAGTGACAACATAGGAGACTCTCTATCATGAAGATCATGGTGCTACTTTGAAGCACAAGTGTGGAAAAAGGATAGTAACATTGTCCCTTCTCTCTTTTTCTCTCATTTCATTTTTTATTTGGGCCTTCTTTTTTTTCTTTTGGCCTCTTTTCTATTCTTTTTTTATTTTTCGTCCGGAGTCTCATCCCGACTTGTGGGGGAATCATAATCTCAATCATCCTTTCCTCACTGGGACAATGCTCTAATAATGATGATCATCACACTTCTTTTTACTTACAACTCAAGAATTACAACTCAATGCTTAGAACAAAATATGACTCTATGTGAATGCCTCCGGCGGTATACCGGGATATGCAATGAATCAAGAGTGACATGTATGAAAAAATTATGAACGGTGGCTTTGCCACAAATACGATGTCAACTACATGATCATTCAAGGCAATATGACAATGATGAAGCGTGTCATAGTAAACGGAACGGTGGAAAGTTGCATGGCAATATATCTCGGAATGGCTATGGAAATGCCATAATAGGTGGGTATGGTGGCTGTTTTGAGGAAGATATAAGGAGGCTTATGTGTGATAGAGCGTATCATATCACGGGGTTTGGATGCACCGGCGAAAGTTGCGCGGTATTAGAGAGGCTAGCAAATGTGGAAGGGTGAGGGTGCGTATAATCCATTGTGACGCCCCCGATTCAATCATACACTAATCATACACGCAAACGTGTATGATCAAGACCAGGGACTCACGGGAAGATATCACAACACAACTCTACAAATAAAAATAAGTCATACAAGCATCATATTACAAGCCAGGGGCCTCGAGGGCTCGAATACAAGAGCTCGATCATAGACGAGTCAGCGGAAGCAACAATATCTGAGTACAGACATAAGTTAAACAAGTTTGCCTTAAGAAGGCTAGCACAAACTGGGATACAGATCGAAAGAGGCGCATGCCTCTTGCCTGGGATCCTCCTAAACTACTGCTGGTCATCGTCAGCGGGTTGCACGTAGTAGTAGGCACCTCCCGAGTAGTAGTAGTCATCATCGACAGTGGCGTCTGGCTCCTGGGCTCCATCATCTGGTCGCAACAATTGGGTATAGGAAGGGGGAAAAGAGGGAGCAAAGCAACCGTGAGTACTCATCCAAAGTACTCGCAAGCAAGGAGCTACACTACATATGTATGCATTGGTATCAAATGGAATAAGGGTATCATATGTGGACTGAACTACAGAATGTCGGAATAAGAGGGGGATAGCTAGTCCTATCGAAGACTACGCTTCTGGTAACCTCCATCTTGCAGCAGAAGAATAGAGTAGAAGGTAAGTTCACCAAGTAGCATCGTGTAGCATAATCCTAACCGATGATCCTCCCCTCGTCGCCCTGTGAGAGAGCGATCACCGGTTGTGTCCGGTACTTGGAAGAGTGTGTTTTAATAAGTATCTGGTTCTAGTTGTCATAAGGTCAAGGTACAACTCCAAGTCGTCCTGTTACCGAAGATCATGGCTATTCGAATAGATTAACTTCCCTGCAGGGGTGCACCACATTTCCCAACACGCTCGATCCCCTTTGTCCGGACACACTTTTCTGGGTCATGCCCGGCATCGGAAGATCAACACGTCGCAGCCCTACCTAGGCACAACAGAGAGGTCAGCACGTCGGTCTAAATCCTATGGCGCAGGGGTCTGGGCCAATCGCCCATTGCACACCTGCACGTTGTGTACGCGGCCGGAAGCAGAACTAGCCCCCTTAATACAAGAGCAGGCTTACGGTCCAATCCGACGCGCGCCGCTCAGTCGCTGATGTCACGAAGGCGTCGGCTGATACCACGACGTCGAGTGCCCATAACTGTCCCTGTGTAGATGGTTCGTGCGTATAGGCCAGTGGCCAGACTCAGATCAAAACCAAGATCTCGTTAAACGTGTTATCTTGAAATAACTATGAACGCCGACCAGGGCCAGGCCCACCTCTCTCCTAGGTGGTCTCAACCTGCCCTGTTGCTTCGCCGCAAAGATCCACACAGAGGGCCATCAGGAAAGTATGTCCTTCCAGCCCCCAATTCGTGAATCAACCGCGGGTACTCAACGACCTGACCCGACTTTAATCACCACATAATTCATATAATATGTATATAAGTATATACCCATGATCAACACCCGACGTGATCACGACCCGATGGTATAGCATGGCAGACTGACAAGAATGTAGGGCCACTGATGATAAACTAGCATCCTATACTAAGCATTTAGGATTGCAGGTAAGGTGTCAACAGATGTAGCAACAATGACAGGCTAAGCTATGCATCAGAATAGGATTAACGGAAAGCAGTAACATGCTACACTACTCTAATGCAAGCAGTAGAAAGAAGAGTAGGCGATATCTGGTGATCAAAGGGGGGGCTTGCCTAGTTGCTCTGGCAAGAAGGAAGGGTCATCGTCGATTTAGTCGAACACACGGACATCGGCAGCGATCTCGGGGTCTACTGGAAAGAGGTAAACGAGGGGGAACGCAATAAATAACAGAGCAATCAAATGTAACACAAAGCAAGACACGACAATACGTTGTGCTAGGGTAACCCATCGCAGGGATAGGTGATACCGGCGAAGGGGGTAAACATCTTGGAAAGTATTCCCGGTGTTCGGTGTTTTGGGACAAACGGACCAGAGAGGGACGGTTCTAGGTTCGCTATGCTAGGAACATGTGGCGGACAAACAGACCATATATTTGGATTTGTCTCGTCGTTCTGAGCAACTCTCATGTACAAGGTATTTTCATCCGAGTTACGGATTATTTTATACTGTTTTTTAAAGTTTAATTTATTTTCTAGAATTGACATATTATTCTAATTTGGGTTGACTAAGTCAATTTGACTAGTCAAAAAGGGATGTCTGGCCCACATGTCATAGACTATTTACCTACACAAATAAATAAATCTAACTTATTTAAAGTGGGGCCTACATGTCATCTACTATTAGACTAACTTAGCACTAAACTAGTACTACTACTAACTAAGCCTAGCAACTAATAATTAAGTAAGGGCCGGCCTGGGCATAGCCGTGCACACATAGTCACGCTGTCACGCACACAGCACACTCACACACAATGCTAGAGCTTAAATCAGTTTTCTGTTAACAGAAGATAGCATTTTGTGATTTTTGTAGGAATTAATTCACGCATTATTTGAAGCAGGTCCAATGGAACAAAATGAAGCTTGTTACATCTACTTTCCGTTCATATAATGTTTACCCATGTTAGGACTTGTCTTATCGTTGTTCAGGGGCTGTTTAGCGGGCTAAACATTGTAGAAATACAAAAGCTAGCTAGTACTCCCTTCGTTCCTAAATATTTGTCTTTTTAGGATTTCAAATGGACTACCACATACGGATGTATATAGACACATTTTAGAGTGTAGATTCACTCATTTTGTTCCGTATGTAGTCACTTGTTAAAATCTCTAAAAAGACAAATATTTAGGAACGGAGGAAGTAGGATACAACAACTAGAAGTACAGAGTAGTAGGATGCAGCAACACCGCGGTGGTAGCAAGCAGCATTAGGCGAGCGGGAGCAGCACGCGGGCGGCCGAGAGGCGGTGGGCACGCGCGCGCGTGGTCAGCAGCAGCAGTCCAAGCAGTAGTGATGACGGCACAACAGCAACAGCTAAGTGGCAGCAGTAGTAGAGCAGTGAAGCAGCAAGCAAAGCAGCACGAGGACGAGCAGCGACAGGGGACAGCGACACGAAAAGGCGCAGCGGCCGGCCAAAGCTTGGGCGACGCAGGCGCGGGGCGCGGCCAAGGCACAACCAGGAGCACGGGCGCGCGGGCGGCGCGCGGATGGGTCGCGCACGGGGCGGCCAAGGGCGCGACGGGAGCACGGGCGGCTTGTAGCAGTGGCCAAAGTGAGCTCGAGCGGCGGCGGCGCAGCTTGGTTGCAACGAGCGTGTAAGACAATAAGTTTTGGGGAACCAGCACAACCCTCTAGGGGTGGCTTATCTCATTATATATAATGGTTGTGTTACAATATGTACCATATACGTACATAGGTACAGAAGCTATACATAGTCTAACACCCTCCCTCAATCTTAGCCACTTTCTAAAGAACTGAGAAGGGTAAGATTGCACCTACAAGCCTCAAACTGTGGCAGCGGTAAAGGCTTAGTGAAGATGTCTGCAAGTTGATCCTTAGATGAGATAAACTTGATCTGGAGTTACTTCTGTGATACACGTTCCCGTACAAAGTGATAGTCAACTTCAATGTGTTTCATTCGGGCATGAAATACTGGATTTGCAGAAAGGTATGTAGCACCGATGTTATCACACCAAAGAATAGGAGGCTGTGGTTGAGACAAACCCAACTCCTGAAGCAAAGACTGCACCCAAATAATCTCTGCAGTAGCATTAGCCACAGTCTTGTACTCAGCTTCAGTACTGCTACGTGACACAGTAGCCTGTTTCCGAGCACTCCAGACGATCAAATTAGAGCCAAAGAATACTGCATAACCCCCCGTGGATCGCCTGTCATCTGGGCTACCAGCCCAATCTGCATCAGAGAAGGCCGAAAGGACCCGAGAGGAAGTCGGCCGAATATGCATACCAAATGTCAGGGTGAACTGAACATAACGAAGAATGCGTTTAACAGCAGCCCAATGAGTATCTCTGGGAGCCTGAAGATACTGACAAACCCTGTTAACAGCATAAGAGATATCTGGTCTCGTGATCGTCAAGTACTGAAGTCCACCAACAATGCTCCTGTACTCTGTGGCATCCGCAGGAGACAAAAGCTCACCATCAACAGCTGTTATCTTGTTGGTAGACGACATGGGTGTGGTGGTCGGTTTGCACTTCAGCATGCCAGCTCTCTGTAACAACTCCAAGGAGTACTTCTTCTGCGTAAGGACAAGACCAGTAGCACGAGAAGTGACCTCAACTCCAAGAAAGTAGTGAAGCTTCCCAAGATCTTTGACCGCAAAATCAGCACCAAGAGAGCAGACAAGAGCATCAGCAGCATACTGAGAAGAGCTGACAAGGATAATATCATCGACATATACCAAAAGATACATAGTGACTTCTGGCTTCTGTAGAAGAAATAACGAAGTGTCAGCAGTAGACGGCACAAACCCATGAGCACGAAGGGCAGAGGCAAGGCGGGCATGCCAGGCACGAGGAGCTTGCTTCAAACCATATAGTGCTTTGGAAAGACGACAGATATAGTCAGGACGATCAGGATCAGAGAAACCAGGCGGCTGTTTCATATAAACCTCTTCCTCCAAAAATCCATGTAGAAAAGCATTCTGCACATCAAGTTGACGAAGTGACCAACCACGAGAAACAGCAATGGAGAGAAGAAGCCGAATAGTGGTAGGCTTGACGACAGGACTGAAGGTGTCCTCATAGTCAAGACCATGACGCTGCCGAAAACCGCGAGCAACAAGTCGCGCTTTGTAACGCTCAATAGATCCATCCGAATGCTTCTTCACTTTGAATACCCATTTTGAGTCAATAACATTTACCCGTGGTGGTGGAGGAACGAGAGTCCATGTCTTGTTACGAAGAAGAGCATGAAACTCCTGCTCCATAGCCTCTCACCAATGTGGAATGCACAGGGCAGCCTGATATGAGCGAGGCTCAAAAGATGGATCTGCAACAGCAGCAGCCAAACAAGCAGCCAACCAAGCAACCGTACCATCCTTACGTTCCTTAGGTTTGAAAATGCCACTGCGACTGCGTGTATGTGGTCGGGACACAGGAACCACCGAGGTCGACGGAGCAGCCTGCAACGGGCTGGAGGACGGCGACGTTGACGAGTCAGCCGGTGACGAGGAGCCAGTCACGGTAGCCTCGGACTCGGTTGGCGAAGAAGGCCGACCCACCGGCGAAACCGGTAGAGCAGACGAAGCAGCTGGCGACTCCGGCATCACAGACCGGGCCGATGGCGAGCTCGGCATAGTGGGCCGTGGCGCGGCCGGTGTCGTGGGCCGATCCGCTGATGAAGGCGACGTGAGGACCCGAGCCGCGGGCGAAGACGGCGTGACGGGCCGAGCCGCGGGCGACTCGGCGGCCGCTGGCGAAACGGACCGAGCAGTGGAGATGCTCGGCGCGACGGGCTCGTCGGGTGACCATGCATGGGCACGCGAATCGATGCCATGCAACATAGGGCGATCGACGTGCCCACCAGAAGACGATGATGATGATGGTGAATCCTCCAACAGCTCCAAACGAGCTCCACGTCCGATTCCTGCACCATGGTTAGGTAACAGCAAAGGAGAGTATGCAACATCATCAAATTGGTCAGAAGCAACAGAGGATGAATGCAGGGATGGTGGTTCGATAGTGGGCACAGGAAGGTTGGCAAAGGGAAAAACATGCTCATCAAACACGACGTCCCGAGATATATAGACACGATTAGTGGGAACATGAAGACATTTGTAACCTTTATGAAGAGAGCTATAGCCAAGAAAAACACACTTCTTAGAATGAAACTCAAGCTTGCGCTTGTTATATGGACGAAGATGCGGCCAGCAAGCACACCCAAATACCTTGAGAAAGGTATAATCAGGTTGTTCATTAAGGAGAACCTCAATGGGAGTCTTCATGTTTAAAACACGAGTAGGAGTACGGTTGATGAGAAAGCATGCAGTGGTGAAAGCATCACTCCAAAACCGAAACGGAACAGATGCATGGGCCAAAAGAGTAAGACCAGCTTCAACAATATGACGATGCTTACGTTCGACTGAACCATTCTGCTGATGTGTATGTGGACATGCTAAACGATGAGCTATCCCAAGCGACTGAAAGAAAGAGTTGAGGTTGCGATACTCGCCCCCCCAGTCTGACTGGACATGAACAATTTTGTGCTTGAGAAGACGTTCAACATGTTTTTGAAACTGAACAAAAATATCAAACACATCAGATTTGCGTTTAATAAGGTAAAGCCAGGTAAAGCGACTATAAGCATCAACGAAACTGATATAGTAATTATGACCACTGACAGAAGTCTGAGCAGGACCCCATACATCTGAAAACACAAGTTCTAAAGGATGTTTCACCTCACGACTGGACTCCGAAAAATGAAGTTGATGACTCTTCCCCTGCTGACAAGCATCACACACTGCTACATCTTTATGACTAGACAAACTAGGAAGCTCATGACGACGCAAAATATGACGGACAATAGGTGTGGCCGGGTGACCAAGACGAGCATGCCACTGTGACGGAGAGACCCGAACTCCACTGAAAACACGAGCGACACCAGGATGCTCCAGACGGTAGAGGCCCTGGCACAACCGCCCACTAAGAAGAATGTCCCTCGTGCCCCGATCCTTAATAAAAAGATCAAAAGGGTGAAATTCACAAAGCACATTATTATCACGTGTGAGTTTAGGAACTGAAAGAAGATTACGGGTCACAGATGGAACTCGAAGAACATTGCGAAGCTGAAGACTCCTATTGGCATGTCTAGTGAGAAGAGATGCTTGACCAATATGAGAGATGTGCATACCTGCTCCATTGGCGGTGTGGATCTTGTCGGAGCCATGATAGGGTTCACGAGTGTGAAGCTTCCCCATCTCGCTGGTTAGATGCTCTGTCGCCCCAGAGTCCATGTACCAGTGTGGATCGATGGAGTAGGACTGAGTGTGTCCCTGTTGCTTCTGCGGCGCGGGACGATCAGCCATGGCGACCTGACGGGCATTGTTGCGTGTATCTTTGCCATCATTGCCAAGACCAAGGAAGCTTCACTGGAAGCGCTTATGACACTTGGAGGCCCAGTGCCCATCGCGGCCACAAAGCTGACACACACGTGGACCGCCAGCCCCCGGTAAGGTCGCAGCAGGTGGGGGGGCCGAGGCGGGCGACGGTGGCAGCCCCAAGGGAGACCGGGGTGATGAAGAAGAGCGGCCACCCTTGGTGGCGGCGTTGGCCGAGAGGGAGCCAGTGCCCCTGGTGCGGCGAGTCTCGACCCGTTGCTCAGTGAGAAGGAGCCGAGAGAAAACCTCGTGTGCCAGCATGGGTGTCGAGTTGCCCCGCTCGTTGATGATCTCGACTAAGGCATCATACTCCTCATCAAGACCATTGACAATAAACGAGTTGAACTCGGAGTCGGTGAGGGGCTGTCCAATGGAGGCCAATGTGTCGGCGAGGCCCTTGACCTTGTTGTAGAACTCAGTGGCAGTGGAGTCAAGCTTCTGACACTCTCCAAGCTGACGACGGAGTGCAGAGACACGAGCCTGGGACTGCGCTGCAAAGGTGCGCTCAAGGATGGTCCAGGCCTCATGAGACGTCTTCGCGAAGACAACAAGGCCGGCAACTGCCGGCGAGAGCGACCCCTGGATGGAGGAGAGGTTCGCCTGGTCCTGCCCCATCCAGACGCGATGGGCCGGATTGTAGACCGGACCGTGCACGCTGTCTACCAGCGCGGGTGGGCAGGGAAGCGATCCGTCGACGTAGCCTAGCAGGTAGTGACTCCCCAAGAGCGGGAGAACCTGCGCACGCCAGAAGATGTAGTTGTCGGCGGAGAGCTTGATGGTGATGAGATGACCGAAGTGAAACGGCGGCGGCGAAGACAATCCCATCGAGGAGGCTGCCTGGGGTGCAAACACCATGGAGGCAGCCGGAGGCACCGAAGCCGATGCGGGAGGAGGCGGGACCGCAGCCAGGGCGGGCGCCGCAAAGCTCGCGGCCGGTGCGGACGCCGCAAGGCTCGCGGCCGGGGCGGACGCCGCCAACCCCGCCAGCGGGGCAGTGTGATCAGCTTGTGGCAGGAGCGGCGGGACGACGCCTGCGGAGTCCGCAGCGGACGGCGGCGCCGCGGTGTGGACCACGAGGTCACGCCCAAGCGAGGGCGCCGGCGGCGTGGAGAAGACGGAGCCGATGCTCCTTGTCCCGATCGGAGCCAGAACAGAGACGGCATCGAGCGGGAGGTTGAGCAGAGCCGCAAGAGAGGCCGGGAGGAAGCCCGCAGCAGTGGAACCGGTGGTGGCGGCGCTCGACATGGCGGCGGCGCGATCGGTGGCGCGGCGGTGGCGGTGAAGGCGGCGGCGGCTACGGCGGCGGTGCGGGTATTAGGGTTTAGAAGCGGAAGCGATCGTAACCTAGCGTGATACCATGTAAGACAATAAGTTTTGGGGAACCAGCACAACCCTCTAGGGGTGGCTTATCTCATTATATATAATGGTTGTGTTACAATATGTACCATATACGTACATAGGTACAGAAGCTATACATAGTCTAACAGAGCGCCAGGCTACAGCTGGCTAGCGAGGGAGCTAAATGGCTGGGAAGATTCAAGTGCTCGCTAGGAGCACAATAGGCAGCACGATGAGGCTAAGAGCGCTCAGCAGCAAGGCACGCGTCGGACATGGAGGACGGCGGCGGTCAGAGCTCGGTAACGGCACTAGAGGACGGGCGTGGGCCTGGGAGCAGAGGTTAAACATAGGGGAGTTCACAACAAAGCGGAAGAGCAGCTCGGGGAGGCCGGGTAGGAGCTGATGGTGGCCAATCGGGCGATGGCGTCGCGGTGACCGTGGAGATGGAAGGCGATGGGGCGTCATCGAGGCGGCCTCCCGGCTCCGATCTGGTGGTGTAGACGACGAAGGAGACGACGGCGCGCCTCCTGAACAACTGCTCGTGGCTCGGGGACGAGTCTGGCCGCGAGAACGATGACGGTGGTTGCGGACGACGGCTCAGGAAGCTTCGAACGGACGAACGCAAGCGAGAGGATGAAGGAAAAGGGGCTAGGGTTCGTCCACTCGGTCGGGCTCAGTCTTATTAGATCGGGGGTGCCGGCGGATGGCCGACATGCGGCTGATCCGCAGCGTGGACGCGCGACCAGCCTCCACCGTGCCTCCTGTGAACAGAAGAAGAAGAAGCTGTCCGGGTGGGCTGGGCAGTTTGGCTGGGCCGCTTGGCCATCTAGGCCAAGGCCCAGCAGGGAGGGGGCTTCTTTTTATTGTTTTGTTTTTGTTTTGTTTTACTTATTTACCTTTTGTTCTTGTTTTATTTTAGTTTTATAAAACTTAAACCTAATCCCAAAATTAATGTTTTAGTTTACACTACCGCCACAAAGTGTTTGGTAGACATTCAAAATAGTCTACATCTTGACAATTCTGAAAAGGGCATTTACTTAATTGTTTTACGTTGTTTTATTTATTTTAGAACTTTAAACACTTTTAAAAATGCTGGCTTCTCCACCAATATTAACTATGCATTATTTGCCACATTTCGAACACTTTTGTTTAATTGTTTGAGATCTTTTATTGTTTGCCTGATTTTGAATTTGAATCAGAATCGGTTTTGAACTAACGCGAGATTAGTAACAGTAATCGAGGTGACCTGACATCATTAACAAAGGTTTACTGTAGCTTTATTATCCGGGCGTCACAATTCTCCTCCACTAAAAGAAATCTCGTCCCAAGATTTAGGGGTTGGAGTAAGTGGGAAAGATCTGGTTATGAAATTCTAACGAATCTTCTCGGTCTTGGTTGCTCTTCTCGAAGAGGTCGATCCATTACATTGATATCTTCATACCTATGCATCAATGCATCATGATGAAGTTGTCGTCCTTTCTTCAGGAACTCCATCCTACTTATGAAAGAATAAGGGGGTATTCTGGGAGAATGGACCTCTTCAAGGTTGACTATCTGTTAGATAACAACGGGGAAGGTGGCGGAAAGTAACTCTCGAATTGAAACTTAAGAAGATATCAAGAGCAAGGTAAGAAGGTGCAATAAGAAGTTTCAAGCGAATACGCAATCATTTGTTGCCTGTAACAGAGTGTGGAAGGGGTTCAGAGCAATGTGCATAAGTATTGTTTCGGATACCAGAATTGGTGATCTCTCGAAAGATGGCTCGTGAATTACATACAAAGCCACACGTGAGAAATAACTTTAGAAACAGGGGGTACAGGAGAGTCAGGTTTCGATCCTATGGAACTGTGGGTTATGGACCCACCATGTGGGTTAAAAGTAGAAAGGGCGGTAATGTCTTGCACGAGCATGTAAGCAAGGCATGTCAGAGGATAGCCTATCAGTGATGTCGGCAACAACATCGGTACCAAGGGCGAGGGACGAAGAGAACCATTTTCCTGCTCGTTGAACGAGGCGGACCAATAGGCAAAGTCCTCGTCCATCGGTGGTTACCGGAATGTCATCAACAATAGTAACAGGTTCTTACTAACAGAGTTGTACACCGAGGTGCTTATAAAGGCAGTGACTTATTACTGCTTGGATCATATAAACCTCAAGAAGTTTAAACAAAACAATGGAAAGGAAAATGTACTTATCAGATTAAACAGAACAATGGAAAGAAAAAATGTGTTTAAACACATAATTCAGGGGTATATCCTACCCAAGGAAAAGCAGAGCATGATATCCATGACAGGATATAATTGTAGAAAACCATTTTGGTAACGGGAGAGAAATTTCATGACATTACCCAAATAACGGTGTTAGGATAATTGATGAAGAAAATGCAGCATTGTGCTTCAGATGTTCCTTTTGAAGATCGGAGTACCACATACATGCTTCGAGATAGCATTGACAAGGTCTTTAAGCAAAGGACAGGCCTTGGATATACAAAGGATTCATCAGGAACAACTTATAGAATAAGTCTTAAAATTTCCTCACGGAAGAATGGTTAACTTTGCTAAAAAGAAAGAACTATAACAATAGGTCCTCCGGCCAGGGGTGCTAGGCATGACATCACCTTACCAGGACATTTAAAGACCATTGTTAAAACTCTTAGAAATATGTTCCAACCATCATATCTGATCGAAATTCAGATCTGATTGGTGTCTGGATACCTTAGACTCGGGATGCCTGAGAAGAAAAGGTGCAACACAAATTGACGAGATGACATTGTAAGATTCTTGGGAAATGAACTATGGAAGCAAGTTCCAAAATAAGAGTTCATCATTAATCAAGGAGAGGGTGAGGAGGTGGCTGATGGACTCAGCGACAATTCATCGAGATTTCCAAAAAGATGGATTTCCACAATTATGTGAACAAGGAGATAACATTTGTCATATCAAATGGTATAATGATGTATGCTCGACAAAAACACACACAATTAAACATTGAACGAAAGTTCCCTGGAAATATGGACCAAGGATGATGATCGAAGTTAGAATGGTGATTCGATAACCAAAAGACTTAGAATGAAATTATCAGCCATGCACTTCAAAACAATAGGGTTGCTAGAAGTTTTAAGTTCACACATCATAGTTCAGTTGTCGGTATTCTGGTTAGAAATAACACGGGGACCAAGAAATGAATGGAGATGGCAAGAATTATCACCATACCAAGAATTCTTAAGAGGTAGAGCAATCCTCACAACATTCTTGATATAGAAGACAGTAATACTACAAGGTAGAACATAACCTAAGCTAGATAGCAAGGAAATCAAGGTATGACACCAAACACGAACTATTTTGTGTTGAAAGAAAGGCAATAAAATGGTCGATGATAACACAAATCATCGAGGGCAAGGATGGTATTTCTCATCATGAATTCAGTTGATATCCTGGAAGAGCTCAGAATGCTGATGATGATCATGACGCATTTGTCGAGAGATTTCATGAAGATGTAATCGATCGACGATGACATCAAGTCAAAGGAATGATGAAGCAAAAGGTTATTGGGACCAAAGGTACGACCCAAACTCGAAATCGATCTTGCTGTTCAAGGTGAAATGATACGACAAGGAAGATAGGCATAAGGTTATCACATCATCGAAAATTGTGCTCTGGGAAGGACCAGGTAGCACAGTTAAAATTTAGCATAAAATGATATAGTCGAACAGACTAGGAATGACGTGATGGAGTATTAAACTTCTCAACCACAAAGTACTAGGAGTACTGAATCACAGGGGTGATTCGATTCACTAATCGGTGTTCTCGGTTGACGACAACCCAGAACCCGTGGAGTGACTATGACGGGGAAAGGTCATCAGGAATGCATAAGATATAGTGCAATCGGTTGATATCCTCGAGATACCAGGGGGGGTATACTCGAAGGTAGTCAAAATAAAGGTTGGACTAGGGCATTGATCCGCAGAAGACAAATGCTTAAACTTGGCCGAGAAATGGGATCAAGGAAGAACAATATGGTCGGAACCATAGCTGCAAGGGATCCAATTTAATGACACCGAAAGAATTACCCAAATGATTAAATATTTTGCGAGAAGCTTCCATGATAAGTTCCACATCGGGTCCATGGGCATGAACACAAAGTTCAAGGTCGACTCCCACTTCTGTAATGCATAACCTTTCATTCACTTCTCGTTTACGAAGAAGTTGTAGTGTTGAAATTTTATCTGGCGAAGCACCAGAAGAGTATGACTCGTGAAAACTTTCGGGTTCACACATATTAGAAAAGGCATAGGTTCAACCCATCGGGGCCTCTTTGGAACATAAACCACAAACTTCAGGAGTAAATAACTCAAGCTCGAAGGCAGAGCATGGTTGAGAAAGCAGAGGATACAATTTACCAAAGGCATTATGTATCCGAGGAAAGGCTCACAAGGTTATTGAATATAAAGGACGTTGTCGGATAAAATCCAACAAAGGATCTGGTGGTCCATAAGGGATATGATGCGAGCATCGGTACTCAACTAGAAGAAGAAAGAATGCAAGGAGATCATATGATAGAAACACCTGACTTAATTCAAAGCTCAGTTGCAAAGGAAGTATGAATTCCAAAACAAGGGATCATAAGCAATGCTCTGATTAGGGATGGATAAGTTGAATAGTCTTAGGGGTACATTCGACGACAACTTGATTGGTCGAGGACCAGCTCATGTTCAAAATGACATCTAAGCCGGAAGGATGAATCCTAGGATCCGATTGAGGATTGCGAGCATTCGCAACATATCGAATCAAGTGACTCGAAATGATAGTGACAGAGGATGTCAATGGAGATTACTAGAAGTATGGAATTAACCATAATGCAGGAAGGCAAGGAATTCAAGAGCAATGGGCTGCTGAGGTTTTCCAGAAAATTGAATGGTATTTCGAGGACTTTTGTGAAACACATGAATAGCTAGGGATGACCGGATACTCAGCAAGTGCGGGGAATTATCTGTAGGGTTATTTATGTGGCAAGGAACTGTAAGGCAGTAGGCACAAAGTATACTCGGAATAATATAGACAGTTTCGGGGTATCTTGTAATAACAAGATCAACGGGGATTGATTGTATGAATGGCAAGTGTACGTGGTTATCCATAGGGGTAGCGATGATAGGGAATTGCAAAAGCAACGGGCACCAAGTCTCGGGGGAACATCGGAGAGTAACTTCGAAATCTTCTGGTGCAGCCTGCGATCATCTGGACGGAAGGGGCTCTCCGGGAGAAAGTGGTGACGAGAACCTAGAGTTATAATTTGTAAGATCATTTAACCCGAATAGAAGAGAGAGCAGAATCCCAGAGTATAGACGAGGAATAAAAGATCCTAATACCACCCAATGGCGACGTGGGCCCATGGGCCGCACAACCAAGTTAGTAAAACAATTTCCATCGACTAGACTCAACTTCGGCAAAGGAGTGTGGAAGGGGGATTCCTACAGGCAGTCGGCTCTGATACCAACTTGTGACGCCCCCGATTCAATCATACACTAATCATACACGCAAACATGTACGATCAAGATCAGGGACTCACGGGAAGATATCACAACACAACTCTACAAATAAAAATAAGTCATATAAGCATCATATTACAAGCCAGGGGACTCGAGGGCTCGAATACAAGAGCTCGATCATAGACGAGTCAGCGGAAGCAACAATATCTGAGTACAGACATAAGTTAAACAAGTTTGCCTTAAGAAGGCTAGCACAAACTGGGATACAGATCGAAAGAGGCGCAGGCCTCCTGCCTGGGATCCTCCTAAACTACTCCTGGTCATCGTCAGCGGGTTGCACGTAGTAGTAGGCACCTCCCGAGTAGTAGTAGTCATCATCTACAGTGGCGTCTGGCTCCTGGGCTCCATCGTCTGGTCACAGCAATCGGGTATAGAAAGGGAGAAAAGAGGGAGCAAAACAACCGTGAGTACTCATCCAAAGTACTCGCAAGCAAGGAGCTACACTACATATGTATGCATTGGAATCAAATGGAATAAGGGTATCATATGTGGACTGAACTGCAGAATGCCGGAATAAGAGGGGGATAGCTAGTCCTATCGAAGACTACATTTCTGATAACCTCCGTCTTGCAGCAGAAGAATAGAGTAGAAGGTAAGTTCACCAAGTAGCATTGTGTAGCATAATCCTAACCGATGATCCTCCCCTCGTCACCCTGTGAGAGAGCGATCACCGGTAGTGTCTGGCACTTGGAAGAGTGTGTTTTAATAAGTATCTGGTTCTAGTTGTCATAAGGTCAAGGTACAACTCCAAGTCGTCCTGTTACCGAAGATCACATCTATTCGAATAGATTAACTTCCCTGCATGGGTGCACCACATTTCCCAACACGCTCGATCCCCTTTGTCCGGACACACTTTTCTGGGTCATGCCCGGCCACGGAAGATCAACACGTCGCAACCCTACCTAGGCACAACAGAGAGGTTAGCACGCCGGTCTAAATCCTATGGCGCAGGGGTCTGGGCCCATCGCCCATTGCACACATGCACGTTGCATACGCGGCCGGAAGCAGAACTAGCCCCCTTGATACAAGAGCAGGCTTACGGTCTCAATCACTGACGTCACGAAGGCTTCGGCTGATACCACGACGTCGAGTGCCCATAACTGTCCCCGCGTAGATGGTTAGTGCGTATAGGCCAGTGGCTAGACTCATGTCAAATACCAAGATCTCGTTAAATGTGTTATCTTCAAATAACCGCGAACGCCGACCAGGGCCAGGCCCACCTCTCTCCTAGGTGGTCTCAATCTGCCCTGTCGCTTTGCCACAAAGATCCACACAGAGGGCCGTCGGGAAAGTAAATCCTTCCAGCCCCCAATTCGTGAATCAACCGCGGGTACTCAACGAGCTGACCCGACTTTAGTCACCACATAATTCATATAATATGTATATAAGTATATACCCGTGATCAACACCCGACGTGATCACGGCCCGATAGTATAGCATGGCAGACAGACAAGAATGTAGGGGCACTGATGATAAACTAGCATCCTATACTAAGCATTTAGGATTGCAGGTAAGGTGTCAACAGATGTAGCAACAATGACAGGCTATGCATCAGAATAGGATTAACGGGAAGTAGTAACATGCTACACTACTCTAATGCAAGCAGTAGAAAGAAGACTAGGCGATATCTGGTGATCAAAGGGGGGGCTTGCGTGGTTGCTCTGGCAAGAAGGAAGGGTCATCGTCGATGTAGTCGAACACACGGACATCGGCAGCGGTCTCGGGGTCTACCGGAAAGAGGTAAACGAGGGGGAACGCAATAAATAACAGAGCAATCAAATGTAACACAAAGTAAGATGCGACAATACGTTGTGCTAGGGGTAACCCATCGCAGGGATAGGTGATACCGGCGAAGGGGGTAAACATCCGGGAAAGTATTCCCGGTGTTCGGTGTTTTCGGGTAAACGGACCAGAGAGGGATAGTTCTAGGTTCGCTATGCTAGGAACGTGTGGCGGACAAACAGACCACATATTTGGATTCGTCTCGTCGTTCTGAGCAACTTTCATATACAAGGTATTTTCATCCGAGTTACGGATTATTTTATACTGATTTTTAAAGTTTAATTTATTTTCTAGAATTAACATATTATTCTAATTCAGGTTGATTAAGTCAATTTGACTAGTCAAAAGGGGATGTGTGACCCACATGTCATAGACTATTTACCTACACAAATAAATAAATCTAACTTATTTAAACTGGGGCCTACATGTCATCTACTACTAGAATAACTTAGCACTAAACTAGTACTAGTACTAACTAAGCCTAGCAACTAATTAAGTAAGGGCCGGCCTGGGCACAGCCGTGCACACACAGTCACGCTGTCACGCACACAGCACACTCACACACAAATGCTAGAGGTTAAATCAGTTTTCTGTTAACAGAAGATAGCATTTTGTGATTTTCGTAGGAATTAATCCACGCATTATTTGAAGCAGGTCCAATGGAACAAAATGAAGCTTGTTATATCTATTTTCCGTTTATATAATGTTTACCCATGTTAGGACTTCTCTTATCATTGTTCAGGGGCGGTTTAGAGGGCTAAACATTGTAGAAATACAAAAGCTAGCTAGTAGGATACAGCAACTAGAAGTACAGAGTAGTAGGATGCAGCAACAGCGCCGTGGTAGCAAGCAGCATCAGGTGAGCGGGAGCAGCACGCGGGCGGCCGAGAGGCGGCAGGAACGCACGCGTGTGGTCAGCAGCAGCAGTCCAAGCAACACTGACGACGGTGCAACAGCAACAGCTAAGCGGCAGCAGTAGTAGAGCAGCGAAGCAGCAAGCAAAGCAGCACAAGGAGGACGAGCAGCGACAGGGGACGGCGACGCGAGCAAAGGCGCAGCGGCCGGCCAAAGCTTGGGCGACGCAGGCGCGGGGCGCGGCCAAGGCACAACTAGGGGCACGGGCGCGCGGGCAGCGTGCGGACGGGTCGCGCACGGGGCGGCCAAGGGCGCGACGGGAGCATGGGCGGCTTGTAGCAGTGGCCGCAGTGAGCTCGAGCGGCCGCGGCGGAGCTTGGTTGCAATGAGCGCCGGGCTAGAGCTGGCTAGCGAGGGAGCTAAACGGCTGGGAAGCTTCAAGTGCTCGCTAGGAGCACAATAGGCAGCACGACGAGGCTAAGAGCGCTCGGCAGCAAGGCACACGTCGGACATGGAGGACGGCGGCGGTCAGAGCTCGGGAATGGCACTAGAGGACGGGCGCAGGTCTGGGAGCAGAGGTTAAACATAGGGGAGCTCATAGCAAAGCGGAAGAGCGGCTCGGGGAGGCCGGGTAGGAGCTGACGGTGGCGAATCGGGCGATGGCGTCGCGGTGGCCGTGGAGATGGAAGGCGATGGGGCGTCATCGAGGCGGCCTCTCGGCTCCGATCCGGTGGTGTAGACGACGAAGGCGACGACGGCGCGCCTCCTGGACAACTCCCCGTGGCTTGGGGACGAGTCTGGCCGCGAGAACGACGACAGTGGTTGCGAACGACGGCTCGGGAAGCTTCGAACGGACGAACGCGAGCGAGAGGAGGAAGGAAAAGGGGCTAGGGTTCGTCCACTCGGTCGGGCTCAGTCTTATTAGATCGGGGGTGCCGGCGGATGGCCGGCACGCGGCTGATCCGCGGCGTGGACGCGCGACCAGCCTCCACCGTGCCTCCTGTGAACAGAAGAAGAAGAAGCTGTCCGGGTGGGCTGGGCAGTTTGGCTGGGCCGCTTGGCCATCTAGGCCAAGGCCCAGCAGGGAGGGGGCTTCTTTTTATTGTTTTGTTTTTGTTTTGTTTTACTTATTTACCTTTTGTTCTTGGTTTATTTTAGTTTTATAAAACTTAAACCTAATCCCTAAATTAATGTTTTAGTTTACACTACCGCCACAAAGTATTTGGTAGACATTCAAAATAGTCTACATCTTGACAATTCTGAAAAGGGCATTTAATTAATTGTTTTACTGTTGTTTTATTTATTTTAGAACTTTAAACACTTTTAAAAATGCTGGTTTCTCCACCAATATTAACTACGAATTATTTGCCACATTTCGAACACTTTTGTTTAATTGTTTGAAATCTTTTATTGTTTGTCTGATTTTGAATTTGAATCAGAATCGGTTTTGAACCAACGCGAGATTAGTAACAGTAATTGAGGTGACGTGACATCATTAACAAAGGTTTACTGTAGCTTTATTATCCGGGCGTCACATCCATGGACTCAACATTAGTCATAAAGAACTCACATTCTTATTGCAAAAACCTATTAGTTATCGAAACAAAGTACTACGCGCATGCTCCTAGGGGATAGATTGGTAGGAAAAGACCATTGCTCATCCCCGACCGCCACTCATAAGGAAGGCAATCAATAAATAAATAATGCTCCGACTTCATCACATAACGGTTCACCATACGTGCATGCTACGGGAATCACAAACTTCAACACAAGTATTTTTCAAATTCACAACTACTCAACTAGCATGACTCTAATATCACCATCTTCATATCTCAAAACAATCATCAAGTATCAAACTTCTCTTAGTATTCAATGCACTTATATGAGAGTTTTTATAATGCCTAAAAGCAAATTGCCATGTTGTTCTAAAGGACTCTCAAAATAATATAAGTGAAGCATGAGAGATCAATTATTTCTATTAAATAGAACCACCGTCGTGCTCTAAAAGATATAAGTGAAGCACTAGAGCAAAAACTATATAGCTCAAAAGATATAAGTGAAGCACATAGAGTATTCTAATAAATTATAATTCATGTGTGTGTCTCTCAAAAGGTGTGTACAGAAACGATGATTGTGGTAAACTAAAAAGCAATGACTCAAATCATACAAGACGCTCCAAGCAAAACACATATCATGTGGCGAATAAAAATATAGCTCCAAGTAAAGTTACCGATGAACGAAGACAAAAGAGGGGATGCCTTCCGGGGCATCCCCAAGCTTAGGCTTTTTGGTGTCCTTGGATTTACCTTGGGATGCCTTGGGCATCCCCAAGCTTAGGATATTGCCACTCCTTGTTCCATAATCCATCGAATCTTTACCCAAAACTTGAAAACTTCACAACACAAAACTTAACAGAAAATTTCATGAGCTCCGTTAGCGAAAGAAAACAAAAAAAAAACCACTTCAAGGTACTGTAACTAACTCATTCTTTATTTATATTGGTGTTAAACCTACTGTATTCCAACTTCTCTATGGCCTATAAACTCTTTTACTACCCATAGATTCATCAAAATAAGCAAACAACACACGAAAAACAGAATCTGTCAAAAACAAAACAGTTTGTAGTAATCTGTAGGTTTCGAATACTTATGGAATCTCAAAAATTCTAAAATAAATTTCTGGACGTGAGGAATTTATCTATTAATCATCTGTAAAAAGAATTAAATAAATATAACTCTCCAGTAAAAAATGGCAGCAATTATCGCGAGCGCTAAAGTTTCTGTTTTTTACAGCAGGATCAAAAAGACTTTCCCCAAGTCTTCCCAACGGTTCTACTTGGCACAAACACTAATTAAACACAAAAAACACAATCAAAACAGAGGCTATATAAATTATTTATTACTAAACAGGAGCAAAAAGCAAGGAATAAAAATAAAATTGGGTTGCCTCCCAACAAGCGATATCGTTTAACGCCCCTAGCTAGGCATAAAAGCAAGGACAGACCTAGGTATTGCCATCTTTGGTATTAGGAAAGAAAAGAGAAAATTTATTTTCTATAGCATTTGTCTTTCTATTTTGAGATAGCACATGGCCATTGATAGTGGAAGAGAGAATTAAGCACGTTACGGAAATTAGCATCTAAGCTAGCCCTCATTTCTTTGATAGTTTCATTTTGGTAAAAGCACAAAAAAGAGGTAGATTCAACCTTCTCACTCATGGGGTGCCCAAATATAGTTTTCATACTTTCATAAGTATCAATGGGATCCCCCTCAAGAAAATCTTCTTCAAAGATAGAATCTAGAACTTGCTTGAATGAAGAGGGTAAACCAATATAAAAGCTTTTCAGGTAAACCTCAATTTGATATTGGGGCACATAGCTAGCTCGAATTCTTAATAGCCTATCCCAAGTGTCTTTCGAAGATTCATCAAGTAAATAATGAAAAATTCCGGGATCATCTTCATCAAAACTATTCAAACTCTCATTGATAACCCCGGTAGGTCTCTCCATAGCATCATTATTTATGAGCTTAGATAGGACAGAGGGACTATCCAAGGTAAAACCCAGGAGAGAACCCTTAGCCCTTTTTGAATCGGCCATGGTACAAGAAAACAAATGGGAAAGAGACGAATAAAACGGCAAGGGTGAACTGGGGGAGAGGAAAACGAGAGGCAAATGGTAGATAATGTAATGCGAAGTATAAGAGTTGTGATGGGTACTTGGTATGTCTTGACTTGGCATAGATCTCACCGGCAACGGCGCCAGAAATCCTTCTTGCTACCTCTTGAGCACTGCGTTGGTTATCCCTTGAAGAGGAAAGGGTGGTGCAGTAAACCAGCATAAGTATTTCCCTCAGTTTTTGAGAACCAAGGTATCAATCCAGTAGGAGACCACGCGCGAGTCACCTCGTACCTACACAAACAAATAAGAACCTTGCAACCAACGCGATAAAGGGGTTGTCAATCCCTTCACGGCCACTTGCAAGAGTGAGATCTAATAGAGATAATAATAATAAGATAAATATTTTTGGTATTTTTATGATATAGATTGAAAGTAAAGATTGCAAAATAAAATAGATTGGAAACTTGTATGATGGAAAATAGACCCGGGGGCCATAGGTTTCACCAGTGGCTTCTCTCAAGATAACATAAGTATTACGGTGGGTGAACAAATTACTGTCGAGCAATTGATAGAATAGAGAATAATTATGAGAATATCTAGCCATGATCATGTATATAGGAATCACGTCCGTGACAAGTAGACCGACTCCTGCCTACATCTACTACTATTACTCCACACATCAACCGCTCTCCAGCATGCATCTAGAGTATTAAGTTCATAAGAACAGAGTAACGCCTTAAGCAAGATGACATGATGTAGAGGGATAAACTCATGCAATATGATGTAAACCCCATCTTTTTATCCTTGATGGCAACAATACAATACGTGTCGTTCCCCTTTCTATCACTGGGATCGAGCACCACAAGATTGAACCCAAAGCTAAGCACTTCTCCCATTGCAAGAAAGATCAATCTTGTAGGCCAAACCAAACTGATAATTCGAAGAGACTTGCAAAGATAAACCAATCATACATAAAAGAATTCAGAGAAGATTCAAATATTGTTCATAGATAAACTTGATCATAAACCCACAATTCATCGGATCTCGACAAACACACCGCAAAAGAAGATTACATCGAATAGATCTCCAAGAGAATCGAGGAGAACTTTGTATTGAGATCCAAAGAGAGAGAAGAAGCCATCTAGCTACTAGCTATGGACCCGAAGGTCCGAAGTAAACTACTCACAAATCATCAGAGGGGCCATGGAGTTGATGTAGAGGCCCTCCGTGATCAATGCCCCCTCCGGCGGAGCTCCGGAAAAGGCCCCAAGATGGGATATCTTGGGTACAAAAGGTTGCGGCGGTGGAAATAGGGTTTTGGGGTTCTCTTGGATGTTTGGGGGTATATGGATATATATAGTAGGAAGGAGTACGTCGGTGGAGCAACTAGGGGCCCACGAGGGTGGAGGGCGCGCCTCCTGCCTCGTGGCCTCCTCGATTGTTTCTTGACGTCCACTACAAGTCTCCTGGATCACATTTGTTCCAAAAACAACGCTCCCGAAGGTTTCATTCCGTTTGGACTTCATTTGATATTCCTTTTCCGCGAAACAGTAAAATAGGCAAAAAAAACAACAATTTGGGCTAGGCCTCCGGTTAATAGGTTAGCCCCAAAAATAATATAAAAGTGTAAAATAAAGCCCATTAACATCCAAAACAGGTAATATAATAGCATGGAACAATAAAAAATTATAGATACGTTGGAGACGTATCAACACGCCGTTTCTGAAGATCAGGCGGCATCGGCAAGCAAGGAGCTGGCTTAAAAGGCTCCGGCCTTAGGGCTTTGAGTAAACGGTATAGCCCCGACGAGCACGCGGCAAGCAGCATGGTACTGAGATTGTCCACACGTGAAACAATGAGCTTCATTACCTCTGTGGGAGCGAATTCCAGCCACTCTTTCGGTGGACACTACTCGGTTCTGCCATTGTTAGTGCTTGGATTTCGGAAGAGGGGGGAGGCGCCTTAGCGGGGATGGAAGATTGGATGATTATGTGCGGACAAGGATGGAGAAACGAATATGTGCTGTGGGAAGTGGACAGGTGATGATGACTACAACATGCCGCTTGACTTACGAGACACATACCAGCAGCGTAGGGTCATATCGATGCCAGACAACTTGCTTGAGTACTTAGAATACAAGATTAAGGATGGATTTGTTTCTTTTTAACTTTCTGTATGAATCTGTAGCCAGCCTCCAAGTCATGTACATTGTACTGACATTGGAACCCATAGAGTACTTAGAATACGATTAAGGATGCAATTAACTTTTTATAGAGGGAGATTCATACATGCAATTAACTCAAATGGATTGGGCGTGACTCTATTATTCTCCAACGCCAACCGGCAAATTTCCTCCCATGGGCCGGAGTAGGTTTATTGGTCTGCATGCGAGGAGGGGTTTGATGGAGGCGAGGAGGCATGTTCAGCCAGGCGTCCAGCGAGTGGTGCAGTACTATTCAATTTGACAGCTACTAGTATATTATAAAAAAGAAAGAAGAGTAGTAGAGATAGAGATAAGAGTAGAGATAGAGACTAGGGAGGAGCACCATCTACTGTTTTGTGTGCTACTCCTACGCTCCATTCGGTGGCCGCAACGTCCCCTATAGCCACTCCCTCCTGTGCAACCTCTTCCTCAACGACATGCGTGACAACCTCAACGGCAACGGTGCTGCTCCTGTTGCACCGTATGTGTTTCTGTCCTTCCTGTTCAAAATCGTGGTAGAATTCGTGTTTCTAGTCTGTGTCCTAGATTTGATCTGTTCATCTACTATGCTAGTCCACATGATTAGTTTAATCTCTGTTATAGCCGTCATGATTTATTTTGTGCTTATTTGGACTAAATCTTGTAGTAACTTGCTCATATATTCAACTGGCGCAACGCCCCCTACAGCCACTCCTGTTCATGGATGGCCTGGTCGATGTGTCGAAGGAGCCCTTCGTCTACTACTATGAGTGCCCGATGCCATTTTGGGGCTCGCTGGCGGACATCGTGCACCTCACGCAAGCGGCCGTCTATCACTACTGGCCCACGGCGAAGAACATCAAGTACAAGACGTTCTACCCGTTTGCCGTGCCAGAGTCACTGGAGGATCACCGCCGCCTGCTAGTCTCAGAGGAGGACGGCAGCGTCTTCCTCTTGATCGTGGGCACTGGCGAGGCCCGCGCAAGCCACCGCCCCGTCTCTGTAGTGTGTGTCAGGGGTGACGCCGCTGACACTGACATCAACACGAGGCTAATGTACAGGTGCATGCTCACTGTTACTACCACGTGGGCGGTGACACTGGCTACATCAAGCTGACTAGGACTATGCCGAGCTGGGACCTTCCCGCCGATGTGGACATGGAAGACGCATGGTATGATTCCCCCCCAACGTGGTGCGCGGGGACTCCAAGGAGGTTCACCTAGACATATGCATTTCCAAGTTAAATGTTGATCATTAGTCTTCGCTCAATGTAATCCATTGTCTAAGCATGTGGAGACTTCCATGCATGATCTTGCTCTATTGGAGTATCACGCATGAATAAAAGTGTATCCATTTATGGTTTAGTCTAGAATCTTCCATGTATGAATTTTTACTACAGTACTGGTGAAAGACTTATGATGAACCATTTCTTACATCTCCTCTGCCCCCTTACAAGTCATCCTAATTTAATCCCTCCGTCTATGCGTATAAGGGCATGGTTAATACTTAATAGTATAGCCAAATGTTGACTATAAGAAAGTGCCATGTCATCTGTACCCAACATGTATAACAATCGATACTCAAACACTAATTCTTAAAGATAATTTCTTGCAAAGCACAATAAGTGTTATTTCTTCACAAGTTTTGGATGCAGGTTGAACAGTTGAACGCTTTTGTTTGCAAAAGATACTTTTTTATATGTTTCACCCGGATGTTTGTGACCTCTAGAGATGAAATAATATCCAAAGAAACCTATCGATACCCGTTACACATGAGATGACCCCCACATCCTTTGTGAAAATAAACAACTCCCCGATCAATGCATTTCACTGTTCCGTGCAACGCACGGGCACCTTACTATAGATTAGTACGACCAAAAATTGAACTAACATTCTATATAGTACGATAAATGCTGATGCATGTCACCTAAAATTATATCATTGAAAACTATGTTCAAATACGAATTCAACGATATAGTTTTCGTTGACACGCACTAACATTTTGTCAGTTAAATCTTCAGTCAAATTCAATGGGGGACTAATAAACCACGACCGATGTAGTACTAGTGTAGAGGGCGGCGCTGCACGCGAGTCTCGCCCCGCTCGTGGCGCGGCAGTAAAGCCGTCATATCACAAAACCCAACCACTCCCAGTAATAAGTGGCCTGGTAAAATAAACGGACAAGCAACCATCACATCCCTCCGTCTTTTTTGCATTTCATCTCTCAGCATTTACTTTCTCTGGTTCATCTCGCACACTCGATCCCTAGCTACTACTCCTAGTATCCCTAGCTACTACTCCTAGGGTCAGTTCTTTTGGTGGCTTAAAAAATAAGTCGTCTCTTCCCCAGCTTTTCACATAAGACTAGTCACAGTGGAGAGTAACATTAAGGCGCCTCACCTCATTTATTTGGGCTTCTAAACTACTACTAGTACCTCCGTCCTGGTTTATTCCTCACCATTGTAATTTGTGCTAAATTTTGACAAAAGATTTAACTGATAAAATGTTAGTGCATGTGACATGCACAAACATTTCATTAGTTAAATTTATGGTCAAAATTTGACACAGATTACAATGGTGACTAGTAAACCAGCATGGAGGTAGTAGTTATGGGATTACTACTAATCTAGAAGCCTAAAAGATCTGGCCTCTAGTACTCCTAGTAGTAGTACTCAAGTTGGAATTCCAATTGCACGACACAACTTGTTAGGCAAAAAATTCGATACAGGGTGTAGGTAGCGGTTTAGGAATTTGCATGCCTTCCCGACCAGTGAGATACTACTCTGTATAAAGTACAGTAGAAAAGTAACCACAGAGAAGGAAGCTAAAAGTAAACAATCAAACGAGCATTTTTGCATTTGTTTTGCATTGAATCGTTTCACAAGCTTGACTAGTGTTGTTTTTCTGCTTTTACAAAAACCGCATCGTAATGTTAAAACATGCATTTGCACGTACATAAGTAATAGTAGTACTCCCTCCGTCTAGGTGTATAAGTCTTCCCTTCTTCTTGGTCACGGTGCACAACCAAAGATGACTTATTCACCTAGATAGAGGGCGTAACACAGTCCGCAAGCATATAGAGAGAGAGATGTGTAGTGCGATAGTATATAGTAAAGTTTGTGCTATATGCACGTACTTAAAAAATGCGTATGGATACACAAGGTTTCCAAAATTTTCCTTTTACATACTTAATTAAGGACGCTAATAACTCCCGAACGTTCGGGATTTATCATTTGCGTCCCAAAACTAATGAGATCGCCTTACCAAACTAAATTATAATCCTAATAAAAGCCACGATGCTCGCAGGAGCGCTTGTAGCGCACCACGAGTGCCCTGGTGCACGGCCGTTTGCTAGCGCACCGACACAACGCCTCTTCCTTAGCCTCGCAACTCGCGAGGTGCTGATTGGCGGCTTGCCGGCGGGCGAGCGCGATCTCATCAGTGTGGTGATCCGGCGCCAATAGGTACTCCTCCTAGCTAGAAGCGTGCACCATGTCCACGTACCGTCAAGCATAGATGAGGCGCTTGGGCCTGACTGCACTCAGGGATTTGGCACAGGCGTCCTTTGCCACCCTCATGGCACTCGCGTGAGCCTTCTACCAAAGAGCCAATTTCCTGAGTCTCTGGGGCGCAACATAGGCCTGCCAAGCAGCTTGCCCCGCGGCGCGTGAGGGAGTCCTGGATTAGGGGGTCTCCGGACAGCCGGATTATATCCTTTGGCCGGACTGTTGGACTATGAAGATACAAGATTGAAAACTTTGTCTCGTGTCCGGATGGGACTTTACTTGGCATGGAAGGCAAGCTAGGCAACACGGATATGTATATCTCCTCCTTTGTAACTGACCTTGTATAACCCTAGCCCCCTCCGGTGTCTATATAAACCGGAGGGTTTTAGTCCATAGGACAACATACAATCATACCATAGACTAGCTTCTAGGGTTTAGCCTCTTCGATCTCGTGGTAGATCAACTCTTGTAATACTCATATTATCAAGAACAATCAAGCAGGACGTAGGGTATTGCCTCCATCAAGAGGGCCCGAACCTGGGTAAACATCGTGTCCCTTGCCTCCTGTTACCATCCGCCTTAGACGCACAATTCGAGATCCCCTACCCGAGATCCGCTGGTTTTGACACCGACATTGGTGCTTTCATTGAGAGTTCCACTGTGTCGTCATCATAAGGAAGATGGCTCGCCTCGTTGTCAAGGACAACATCACCTCTGGGGGAGCCCTGGCTGTAGGCCAAACTCTCCGACGAGGCGGCTTCATCATGACTGCTCGCTCGGCCACTGCGCCGACGATGACCTCTCGGATCATCGAAAATAGCCTCCACATCGGTTCAAAATTTGCCGAGCAGATGGATCCAATGGAGCTCTCCTCTTTGAACGAGCTCTTGGATCGCATTGCCGCTCTAGGAGTCACTACGGACTATGATCGGATCGGGCTTAAACCTGACCAAAGGGAGATTAAATCTCCGCCGGTCACCCATCAGATAGCCGTGGTGGAGGAGCAATGCGGCAATTCTCCCTCTATCCTGAGGACGAACTACGTTCGGATTCCCGAGCTCTCCGAACAGGATACTCGCTCATGGGAGGACACCACCCTAACCCTGAATCCAGAATCAGGCCGCATACCGAACCCACAGGGCAACATCCCGGAGCCCGAACTTCCAAGATCGAAAACTCCCCTACCCCGGGATCACAGATTGGGTCAAGGTCTGGACTTAAATCCACCCACCCACCCAGATACAAATGATCTTTCTCACATTAGGCAAGCGCCCCAAGAGACAGTACATCACTATTGGGCCAGATTCCTCCTTGTAATGAACAAGGTCAAGGACTGTCACAAGGAAGATGCAATTTCGTTCTTTTGCAACAATTACACGGACAAGGGAGTCCTCAACTCCATAAGTTGCCGTGATGTAGCACACTTCGCCGACTTGGCGGCCATAGTACGGAAATAATGTGCGATGGAAAGTGCCTGGAAAACCCAAACGCAATTTTGGGATAATCTGGCTCTAACAACCCCGAGTCAAACTAAAAGGGTGCACCCTCATAAGTCGCCTGACTCAATTACAAAGAAGCAAAAGCCCACTAGAGGGCGTGGAACCGTATTGGAGGGATGGCTCAACGGGCCCTGCAAAATCCATAGTACAGCGGATACCATATCAACACACAACCTTAGAGCATGTTGGGTACTCCGGCAGGTGGCCAAAAGCGGTGAGGATCTTGTCACCCAAAATACCTCAGAGCACCTTCCCACGGATAACAACATAGTATTAGTGGTCTTCGAGACCTTCGCCTCAAATAATAGGCGTAAGCGAGCACTCCACAGCCTTGCCGAAGTCTGCCACGTGGCAGCAATAAATCCATGGAGTGACACGGCTATCACCTTGAATGCCAGTGACGAACCTAAATTCCGAACAGCCCGAGCACCAGCCGCTTTGGTCCTCAGTCCAATTGTGGATGGCTTTCGGCTCACTAAGGTGCTCATGGACGGTGGCAGCGGATTAAACCTCATTTATGAGGAAACTCTCCACAAAATGGAAATAGACAACAACCGTATTGAGCAAAGCAGTACGACCTTCCGAGGAATCATCCCTAGTCGGGAGGTCCATTGCGCTGGGAAAATCACACTTGATGTGGTATTCGTCACTCCAGAGAATTACAGGTCCGAAGAAATTACATTCCAAGTGGCCCCATTTAGTAGCGGATACCACGCCCTTCTAGGGCGGGAGGCATTCATGATTTTTCAAGCCATACCCCATTACGGGTACATGAAGCTCAAAATGCCCGGACCCAAGGGAATTATCACTCTAGCTACTAATCCGGACATAGCACTCCGCGCCGAGAACAAAACAGTCGCACTAGCCCTCGAGGCATTATCCGAAGCCCTTGTGGCAGAGGAGTTAACCGCGCTGCGCTCCACGGTGGACAGGGACGACGTGATACTAGACAAAAGATCCAAGTCCACCTCCTTTAAACCAGCAGACGAAATAGTTAAATTACAAGTCCATCCAATGGACCCTACAAAAACAGCATCCATTGGGGCACAGTTAGACCCCGCTGTAGACGCCGCACTACGGGAGTTTCTGCGCAAGAATTGGGATATATTTGCCTGGCATCCTTCAGACATGCCAGGAATCCCACGCAGATTGGCCGAGCATAGACTTAATATTCTAAAAGGATTCAAGCCAGTCGAGCAGACTCTTCGGCGTTTCTCTGAACGTAAGCGACAAGCCATGGGAGAGGAGCTGGCCAAGCTACTGGAAGCCGGATTCATTAAAGAAATAAAACATCCGGATTGGCTAGCAAACCTGGTGATGGTACCAAAGAAGGACAAATCCTGGCGCCTATGTGTCAACTTCAAAGACCTTAATAAAGCTTGCCCAAAGGATCCCTTCCCACTCCCTCGAATCGATCAAATCACCGACACTACCGCAGGACACGAATCATTGGGCTTCCTCGACGCATACTCCGGTTACCACCAGATTAAGATGGCAGAGTCTAATCAAGCCGCAACGGCATTTATAACGCCATGCGGCCCTTTCTTCTTTAACACAATGCCCTTAGGGCTCAAAAACGCCGGCGCAACATATCAGCGCATGATCCAGACATGTTCGGAGAAGCAGATCGGTAAGACTGTGGAGGCATATGTAGACGAGGTGGTCATTAAAACCAGACATGTCGACTATTTAATAGACGACTTGAGGCTCACATTCACCAATCTCCGAACATACAACATTAAGCTCAATCCGGAAAAATGCGTTTTCGGCGTTCCCGCCGGAAAGCTCCTGGGCTTCATCGTCTCCAGTAGAGGAATTGAAGCAAGTCCGGCTAAAATCCGAGCTCTGTCACAGTTGGCTATCCCAAATGACCTCAAGCAAATCCAAAAATTTACTGGACGTGTGGGGGCTTTAAGTCGCTTTATCTCCCGATTAGGAGAAAAGGCACTTCCCCTTTATTGCCTTCTTCGGCGCATCGAACACTTCGAGTGGACGGACGCAGCCACGGCCGGACTGGAAGAAATAAAAGCCATCCTGGCCACCAACCCAATCCTGGCCGCGCCAACTGTTGGCGAACCAATGCTATTATATATGGCGGCAGCTCACCAAGTTGTAAGCGCAGTGCTCGTCGTCGAACGAGAGATGGATGGACATAAATTCCCACTTCAAAAGCAAGTATATTATGTATCCACCGTCCTCACTCCATGCAAATCATGGTACCCACATTACCAAAAGATAGCATACGCGGTATTTATGGCATCCCAGAAATTACGACACTACTTTCAAGAGTGTTCGATTATGGTGGCCTCCGAAGTACCACTCAATCACATAATAAAAAACCGCGATGCCATGGGACGGATTGCCAAATGGGCCATCGAGCTCCCCCCGTTCGACATAACATATAAGCCACAAGAAGCCATTAAGTCGCAAGTACTGGCCGATTTCGTAGCCGAATGGACAAAAGCCGAACTCCCTAAAGAGTACTGCGCATACTCCAATTGGATCATGCACTTCAACGGCTCTAAAATGCTGGCTGGTCTGGGGGCTGGCGTCCTCCTGACATCCCCCACCAGAGATACGGTGCAATACGTGCTCGAAATACTATATACAGACTCCAACAACGCAGCCGAATATGAGGCCCTACTACACGGCCTCCGGATGGCAGTCTCCATGGGCATCCAACGCCTAGAGGTGCGTGGGGACTCGTACCTTGCAATATCACAAATAAATGGAGACTTTGATGCCAAGGATACGAAAATGGTGGCATATCGCAACGCCGTCCTCAAAATGTCAGCTCGGTTCGAGGGGCTTGAATTCCATCATGTGGCTCGGGAAAACAACCAGGCGGCGGACATCCTAGCCCGTATCGGCTCTAAATGCGACCCTGTCCCACCGAACATCTTCCTGGAAAGACTGTTTAAACCATCCGTGGTATGGGAAGGGGACACCGGCAAAAATAGTCCGGACCCGGCCATAACCCCAGATGCCGAACACTCTGACACAATCGGAGGCTCTGCCACTGAAATAACACCTTCAGCCCACATGATAATGGCCGTCATCGCCCTATGGACAGAACCATTCCTGGCCTACCTAACTAGACAGGAATTACCCGAGGACCAAAACGAGGCCCACTGCATAGTGCGGCGATCTAAAGCCTACAAGGTCCATGAGGGAGAGCTTTATAAGAAAAGCACAACCGGAGCCCTTCAAAAGTGCATCTCTGAAGAGGAAGGGCGGAAGCTTTTGGCAGAAATTCATGCCAGACTCGGCGGCCACCACGCCGCAGCCCAGACCCTTGTAAGCAAGGCCTTCCGTACAGGTTTTTATTGGCCGACGGCCTGGGCAGATGCACAGCATCTGGTACAGCATTGTGTCGGTTGCCAGCTTTTTGCAAACCAAAGCTAGATGCCACCTACCGCCATCCAAACAATCCCCATTACTTGGCCCTTTGCGGTCTGGGGGATCGATATGGTCAGACCCCTCAAAGGGGGAACCCATAAGAGAAAATACTTACTGGTCATGGTGGATAAATTCACCAAATGGATAGAAGCCAAACCTGTCAAAACGGTTGAATCCGGACCGGTGATAGACTTCATATCCAGGGTTGTAGACCGTTATGGCGTCCCCCACAACATCATCACTGACAACGGCATGAACTTTACAGCCGACGAGGTGAAACTTTGGTGCAGCAACATGGGCATCAAGCTCAATTATGCTTCTGTCTATCATCCGCAAACTAACGGTCAAGTCGAACGAGCGAATGGTCTTATCATGAGCAGCATTAAACCTAGATTAGTCCGGTCTTTAAAGGAATTAGACACTCATTGGGTAGAGGAGCTCGACTCCGCACTATGGGGGTTGTGGACCACGCCGAATCGCACTACCGGATACACACCATTTTTTATGGTGTACGGCGTTGAGGCGGTGCTGCCTTGCGACATAATTCATGACTCACCTCGAGTGCGCATGTACAAAGAAAGAGAGGCCGAGCTCGATCGGCAGGACAGTTTTGATGCCCTGGAGGAGGAGCGCGACGTGGCAAAAGATCGTTCCGCATTCTATTAGCAACAGGCTCGAAGGTATCAAAGCAGAGAAGTGCGTGCCAAAACCTATAACGTTGGCGAACTAGTTCTACGCCTGCTGGAGAAGAAAAAGAACAAGCTCAAGCCCAAATGGGAAGGTCCCTTCATTATCGACCAGGTTCTGACCGGTGAAGCGTACCGTCTGCGGGATGCATCGAATAATCGACTCGACCCAAACCCATGGAAGGCAGCTAGACTCCGAAGATTCTACGCCTAGCGTCGGATTCTATGTTCGTCTCCTTACCTCCATGAATTTTTTGCACACCTGTTTTTTCTCTCTTTCTTTCCCTCTTTTCTCTTCAAGGCCCTAAGGGGCTACATTTGTGTCTTGGTTAAAGGATCTTGACGCGCTAACCACGCTCAATATACCTGGGGTCTTCCTATACAGAAGCTTAATCTAATTACCTTTTCGGGCTTTATGCCCCGCACATGTGTTATTCTTCCGCATGTACCTTTTTTGCCATTATATGCATCGATATGACTTAAGTTTTGGCCAAGCTGGGTTGCCTGGCTCTTGTATTTATGCCCTATGTTCCTGTTGATTCGGCTAGGGCATAAGGGGAGCACCTTTGCGATTATTACTGCCGGGTCAGCCGGATGTGTACCTCATACTGGGTGAAGCCGAAAGCTAGCATTCTTAAGGGAATGTTCGGTCGGTGAATAAAAGATGACTTTAATTTAAATTACTACACACCCCAGATGTTTTTAACATGCGTCTCGCAGTTCGGACATGCACATTAGGGCATGCGTACCCAGGGAAAGGAACCCTTAACGGAACTATTCTCCCTGGAAGATGTTTCTTACTATCCATGTAATATAACATAGCTTGTTGGGCACTTGTCTGTTCAAGCACTTATGACCCCTACGCTTGGTTTCCATGCATACCCCGGTTTTTATCTAACTGAGTGGGTATTCGGATACACTCCGGACTATCGGGTCCAGAGGTTGAAGCGAGAAGGTCCGCCATGACAAATGATTTACAATCCGGCTAGGGACATTACATATGTCACTTGAAGTACACGGTCACTAAGACCGATTAAATTCTTCTTCTATACCCTCCAACAGGCTGTCTAGCCTACAATCCTGTTGGGAATACTTTGTGGCTAATTCTACTTTATCATACACTAAACTGATGGGGGGTCTCTTTCCCATCGGGCCCCATAGGTCCGACCTCGGCCATGTGGTTTGGGTCAGCCTTGGTATATCATGTCTTCACCATAGCCCAGGCTTCCCTCGCACCTTGTCGGTAGGCTGATATTTTCCCTAATCGTAAGCGCCGCCGCGCTCCCTTGAGCTTCTCTATAATCTCCCACATGCCTCCTAGCAGGGACGCGGATGGCCACAAGGCTTGAGCAATACTCTGCATCACCTGCCGAACTTCTTCGTGCAGTTGTGAGAGCTTTGGTAGAAGATCACCCGAAGACCCGGGCATCTCCTCCGCGAGATGACCCGTCAGCATACCTACAAACATAACGCTATTAGCAGGCTTCTCCGCCGAACTCCTTTAAAAAGTTCGTTCAAGCACTTACTAAAAATGCCGCGCTGAAGCCGTTTATTCTCCTTCACGGAGTCCGCAAGCTGGGCTCGGACATCCTTTAGTTCCACGCCCAGCCGGATATTGGCATCTTAGAGATCATTTTTCTCCTGCCTGACTCGCGTCAGCACGCGCTCGCCAGCATTTCGCTATCGATCATCACATGCCGTATCCGCCTCCACGGCCTCCGGATTCACTCCGGGGCCACCTACAACATCTATTGTTAGGTGTGCATACATGTCGCATACTACTTGGTACCGATATTCTTTGCAATAGACAAAAAAGTTACCAGGGGGGCCTTTTTGGACTCCTTCAATGTGGCAACAGCGGCTTCTAGCTGGGCCTTGCATTCGCCCAGCTCTTGAGACAGTTGGGAATTCTTCTCCGTAAGAACCTGCACAAATAATGATCCTTAAATCAGTTGCGTCAACTGTTTCAAGTCTCAGGGGCTACTGATACATATAATCGTCAGATTTTCTTACCCGTATATCCCTTACATACTGGTTCGTGGCTCTGGCTAGACCATTTTGAGCAGCACGGAGGTACGCGTCTCCAGAATTGAAGGCATCAAATGCCTCTGGTGAGAAGCAAGCGTCATGGAGTACGGTCCGGCGATGCCTATGATTCATGGCGCTCTCCACTTCTGAATTTGTAGTGGATAGTCTATCTACATCCTCTGTAGGAGGAGCATCCGGCGTCCGCCCCATGTTGGCCTCCACCTCTGTGTCCGGCCCTGGAGCCCGACTGGCGGAAGCGTGATCGGCAGCCTCTCCGGATATACTCCGGCGAGCATTTTTTCTATTAAAGAAGCATGGACGTCATTGCATTTTGAGAAAGACGACAACCACAGAGCGAGGTTTTGTGTCATACCTCTGCGCCGACGTCTCCGTCCTGACTGCCTTCCTTTTTGGCCTACCCGGCTTCGGTGCCTCTTGTTGGCGAGTTGCTGTGGGTTCGGCACGGCGTCCTGAAAGCCTTCCGTGTAAAACACCATTTTGTACTGTAGGTGAAGTGTCTAAAAGGGGATCCTATTTTTGGGAGTTGGGATTTTGGTTTTTCTTACGTGCGACGCAGGTAGCAGTCCGGGGTAGTCGGCCCTTATGGCCACCATGGCGTCATCGCAGCTCAATTGATAGAATTGCATGTCTATCAGCTCCACGAATATGTCCGGATCCTCTTCGAGTCCGGGACCGAGGGCCCGGCCAGGGTCCTCTAGTTGTGGAGATGGGCTGTTGACCTCCCTTACAGCTTTTCGTAGTTCCTACCGTCAAATGGCAAGGTGAGTACCTACGATGAAGAATGCGGGAAGAATGGAAGTAAAGAGGTATAACTCACCCAGCTTGGAGGGTTGTACATGTAGAATCCATCCCATGGCTTGATACGGATGAACTCCTCTTCCTCTCCCTTGAGCAACTCGGACAAAATTTTTGCTAAAGCAGCAGCGGAGTCCGGTCCCTTACACCCGCAACGGGTGGCATCATCTTCCCCGTTAAAACACCACAGGGGGTGCCCTCGATATTGAAGTGGCTGCCCTCCCCGCGTTATGCATATTGACATAACCTCGATTATTGTCAATCCTGATTGAGCTAGCGCTTTAATCTGGTTCATCAGGTAAAGGACTTCTCCGTTGTCTTCCTCCTGGGGGCTCCGTGGCCGCCAGCTTTGGCGTTTCTTCAGAGGAGCATTGTTGAACTAAGGAAGACCCCGCCGAATAGGGTCTGGAAGGGGGACATCCTCCATATAAAACCACTCCGAAGGCCAGTCTTCGGGCGTCTTCTTCGGAGTACCAGACAGGTATCCGGTTTTGGCGATGCGCCATATTTCGGCTCTGCCCACTTGATAAAGTGACCCCTTCTGTGTGCGGGCACAAGGCAAAATAACCTTTTACATAGCTCGAAATGAGCCTCGCAGCCCAGAAATAGCTCGCAAAGGGCAACGTAGCCGACGATGTGTAATATGGAAGCAGGGGTGAAATTATGCAGTTGGAGACCGTAAAACTCCAGGAGCCCCGGAGGAACAGATGAATTGGAAATCTGAGTCCCCTTAGTAAGTACGGAACAAGGCACACCCGCTCCCCCTTAGAGGGGCTGGGGAAGCTCTCCGCTTGCTCCCCGCCATTATAGGTGGCGAGCCCGGCTCGGACGGGGACCATATATGCTGGAGGGAGAAATCCCTGTGTCTGCAGCTCTACTAATCGACTGAGTGGGACTGAACACCTCCCCCAATCACCGGGCTTAGGGCTACGGGGGCGGGAGGAGGAGATGCGGTGGTCGGCCATGTTGGAGTGGATTTTTTCCGAAGCACGCTCCGATGGATTCTCGTCGTTGGAGGATGGTATGGATTGGATCTAAGAATCCCCATCCCTTTAATAGGTAATTTATTTACCTGGCTAGGGGGGCAAATGTAAAAATGCCTTGGCTCCTCGTATTCGTTTGACGCGTGGAAGATAGCCCTTATTGAGCACAGAAGCCAAGAAGTCTAACATTTATGGGGCCAGACACTACTTAATAGACATTCAAGATTTGGAGAAGAACCCGCCTTGCAATGCCGAAGACAATAATGCGCGCCAGACTCAACGTCATTGAAGCCTGGTTCGGGGGCTACTGAGGGAGTCCTAGATTAGGGGGTCTCTGGACAGCCGGACTATATCCTTTGGTCGGACTGTTGGACTATGAAGATACAAGATTGAAAACTTTGTCTCGTGTCCGGATGGGACTTTACTTGGCGTGGAAGGCAAGCTAGGCAACATGGATATGTATATCTCCTCCTTTGTAACCGACCTTGTATAACCCTAGCCCCCTCCGGTGTCTATATAAACCGGAGGGTTTTAGTCCATAGGACAACATACAATCGTACCATAGGCTAGCTTCTAGGGTTTAGCCTCTTCGATCTCGTGGTAGATCAACTCTTGTACTACTCATATTATAAAGAAAAATCAAGAAGGACGTAGGGTATTACCTCCATCAAGAGGGCCCGAACCTGGGTAAACATCGTGTCCCCTGCCTCCTGTTACCATCCGCCTTAGATGCACAGTTCGGGACCCCCTACCCGAGATCCACCGGTTTTGACACCGACAGCGCACTTCTCTTCCTCGGCCTTCTTCTCCGCCTCTATTTTGGTGTGCTCTGCCGGAGGCAAAGCCTCCCACAAGGCGACATCCATTTCTTTCCGAAGCTCCTCAAGGCTGGGGGGCTCGGCGGGCGGCGTGGCATTCTCCTCATAGCGGGGAGCCCACCCGTGCTTCGACGTGCGTGCTGGCAAGATTGGGAACACCGACACGCCCACCTCGACGCATCGCGGCAAGGACCGGAACACCGACGCGTCCTCCTCGACGCGTCACGGCAAGGAGAGGAACATCGAAGCATCCTCCTCGACTAGTGGCGGCGAGGAACTGAGCGGCGATGCGTCCTCCTTGACTAGTGGCGGTGAGGAACAGAAGGTGACGCGTGACCGTCCGCGCGGTGTAGCGAGGGGCATCTAGGGCTTGGGAGGGGGATTCCATGGTGGTCGATGTGAGAGGGAGGGGAGGAGATAGCGATGAACGTGAGCGTTGTTCCGAATGCCGTAGGAGGCGCAGTATTTATAGCGAGCAATGACACACCTACGTAATATATGGACTGAGCTTCACTGACTTAACTGCAGGTCCAGTTGCGTCACTAGCATGCGGGCCAGGTGCCTGTTGGGCCCACATGTTAGTGACCCAATGCACCTACAGTTAAGTAACTGAAGCAGCTATGTGGGCATATTTGTTGGAGTAAACTACAGGTGAGGGAAGGGGTGGAAATATTGCTGGTCACAACGGATTGGACGAGCGCAGGGGAGGAGAGTCATGCATGCAGATTTTTCCATAGGGGGTGGAGTGGTGGGACTGCTGGAGGGAGAAGGAGAGTCAAGCAGGCGTTCAAATTTTAAGGTGCACTAAATTATTGCATGCGATGATTAAGGCTGGCCATAGTGGTGGTAATGTGGTACTCCCTCCTTTCTAGTTTATAGGGCTTAGTTTTAAAATCTCTTCAACCAAGGTAGATGATGAATGGTGGAATTAATTCCGTAGTTTGCAAAAGTACTTAATTAGTACTCCCGTTTTTCTGAAAAATTTGTGCAAACCGATGCATTAATTACACCACATGCATGCATGACCACTCCTATAAAAATCTCATTTGGTAGTGATAGTATGCCTGCCTCTGGACAACGCGAGCCATTCGATCTACTTGGAACCAACGACTAAGATGTGTGTGCATAGAGACATGGCCTTGCCACCGGAGGTACTATATAGCAGATATTTACCCACCTCTGCCGCTGTATAAAATATAGAACTACTCATTCCAGCCTCATTTCCTTTTTGGTTCATCTCCTTGCATTCTTGCCAGCGGCGGCGAAGGTTCCTGAAGTGGAGTCCAGACTCTAGAAACCACTACAAAAACTATCCCACCACCTCTATGTTGGTAAGAGTAGGTGAAATTTTTGAATCGAGCCCTTTAAACTAGAAGCGAGGTAGTAGTACTCTAATAGCTAACCTTGTTGTGATGACTAGATAGGACATGGCACGCACCTGGACGGAGGAACTAATCTGCATTGTGCATTTAAGTTTTGTCTGAAGTCAGTGTACCTCTACTTTGACCAAACTTATAGAAAAATGTACATCAACATTCACAATGTCAAATCAATATTTTTATACTCAATATAAAACATAGTTTTTATACTCATTATAATCAGTATTGTAGATATTGATATTTTTAGTATACATTCGGTCAAAAACTTTGCAAACGGTTGACGGGAGTAAAAAGGACCAGAGGGAGTATCATGCATGCGGAGTAGGCAAAAAATTGCTCATTTATAGCTGGTCAAAGTCTCAAAGGGCACGGCCGCGCGAGGGAGGCGAAGGTCATGGGAGGCGCAACGGTTGAGGGAATTAAGTGAAGTTACATCCATGCGCCGGCATGGCATGCGAACAGGCAGAAGCTATACCGTCAGGCCTACGATATGGGTCTAGTAGACATGACATCTAGTGGGTCCCGCGTAGTACTCGGGAACTCTTTGGGGACTTGCAGCCGTTTATCGGCCAAGCCAGCAACCCCACGCCGTTCGCACGCCCTACTCGTCCCCGTCTTCTACCTTACAATAGTTCGCTCCCAGTCATCCCGTCCTTTCACATTACACTAGTTCAACTTCTCGTAACCCTCCTCCAAAATCCATGGCCTCCCAAATCTCCATGGTCGCCGCCGAGTACCAGGTTAGAGCCATCTCTGGCAATGATTTCATCGTCATCTACACCTGTGGATCCACGATGGTGAAAGCATGCCTTGCTCGCTTCCTACGCATGTTCAACAGTTCAAAGGATGAATGGATCGCTGGGCTAGATGTTGAGTACACCACAGTCCTAGAAAGTGAGAAGATTCTAAAGGAGGCGGAGAAGAAGAAGAGCGCCGTGATCCAGGTTTGCGTACATAACGTGTGCTTGGTCTACCACATATGCCATGTCGATGTTGAGTGCCAGGATTTTAATAACCTCCTCAAGGACGAAAGAGTGAAATTCGTTACTGTAGACTTTAGGAATGACAGGGATGTCCTGGGTCGGATAGGCCTCATTGTAGGCTAGCCCTTCGATCTCCAGAAGGCAAGCCTAGTGTCCTCCTCTCAGCCTTCAATGTTGACCCTGGCAGCAACCATGATTGATCCTTCGTACACTAAACTGAAGAAACCTCACCACGAGTTTCATCATGCATGGGAGTCGAAGACAATAGATGAAGATCACATCTTGTACGCAGCAATGGATGCCTACCTTTGTTTAAATATCTACAAGGGTTGGATGAATAAGCAGAGCCCAGTGTCCAGTTCAAGCAAAGAAGCGGCAACGAACAGGAAGAGGAAGAGGGATGAGGACGAAGTCGAGGACGTGGACTCGGACTCCGAGTAAGGTGGCAGTGTCGTCGCTCATGCTGGTTCTACTACAGTGTCAAGCGGACTAGTTGCTTAGTTTTGTTTCAGGGGTGTGTTGTGCTGAGCCCCCAGTAGAACTATGTTTATGTTCTTTCTCTTTATTTGAACTTTATGTTTTTTCTTGTTATTTGAACACTTTAGTACGTATGGTAGTACTAGTACTATGTCTTACTACTGTTCTTCTTGCAGTTGGTAATACTGCTCGTATCTTCGTGTTCCTACTGTACTTAATATGTTCGTAATAGTAGTATAATTTGGGTCAGTCGATTTGTGAAAGAAGTTCGATGGAGTGAAGGAAGAAGACGTCAGACAAGTTACCCCAGTATTATATTAGGGTGGCAGGGTGCCCATGAAATATCTAATGAGTGTTGGGTGTGGAATGCAGTTCGCCGAAAAAAATGGATCGTGCCCGGGGTTAAATGGATGGCGGGGGTGGGGAAGCATGGTGATAGCAGGTGGCTTAGGGGAGGTCGGGGCGGCGGCGGCAGGCGATTAGGCGTGTGGCGGGCTGAGAAGATGAATAGTGCATCTATTTCGGAGGTTGAAGAAGCCCTTCTAGCCATCCATGTTGCATCCAACGGCTCCCAAGAGTCGACTGACCCAAATTGCTCCTTCAGATTGCAGGATCCACATGGCATTCAAGGTCTCGAAGGTAGATTTCGCGTTCGCACCTGGTTTGTGGGCTCGGCGCAGACGCGACCGGCTTCCTCCGTGATAGCCACCATGCGCGCCTTCTCCGCGCGGGCGAAGACGACAATGACACACTAGTTCCTCCTCGCTGGTGTGCTGAAGCATGGGCTCGTCCTCCTCTTCGTATGCGGTGTGCATAGACGCGGCTCCACCAGCTGCTCGCGTGCTTGGCAGGACGGCGGCATCGCGAGGAGGGACTACAGATGATGTGAGTGGGCGAGCCTTCGACTTCATGGTACAGGGATGGCGGGGATGGGCGAGAAATGGTTGGCCGGAGCAGGGGGCGCCGACATGCGCAACGGCGGCGGCGGCATATTGATGAGTGCGCGTATGGGAGCTTAGTTTAGTTTTATATAGGGTTGGTCAAACTTAAAACAAAACCGTACTAGTACACATAAACATTAGACTGAGGCAGCGCTAATATTAGTTACCACGGCCATGATACGGAATCCTATGCAAGCGCGTGAACTGCGGCCGCGCGGTCGATCGAACGGTGCATCACCGTGTCGTGCTCGAAGGATATCCACCGAACCTTTTTGTGTTTGTGAAAACAATCCCCGAATATTACTCAACTTTTTTTCCTGGAAAAGTTCTTGACGCTACAATATTTTCCATATATTTGAATTTAGCTCCAGTTCGTGTTTATTTGGATTTGGACGTTTTAGGTGCACCCTAGTTTTTTTAATACTGATTTTGTGTGTGTGACTGAGAGAGAACGTGTGTATGTGTCCATATGTGTGTTGTGGCAGAAGGGCAATGTGGAGATGGTGTGCGTGTGATATAGACATAGAGAGGTGTGAATGTGCAAATGATCATGCATGAGTGAGACATAGACAGATGCCGATACATTGTGTATACGTGAGAGAACATTCTTCTATTTGTACTTGTGTTTGTGTGTGTGAGAGAGAGGAGCATCCGGAACACAACAACCACCTCTCTCGATTCGTCTTTCCCTCGCACGATCGCATGTAACACATGTATCAACGCACACATTTTGACACCCTCACCCGACCCCTGCCCACCTCAAGGCACGCACATCGCTCTCTATCTTGCACACACAATCTCTTCGTGAAAACCCTATTTAGCATGTAGCTTTCTGTCACATACACACACATTTCTCTCCATAGGTTTGATTTCTCTCAATACCTGACACACACACACACCCTCCCCCGAGCACACAATTCATCCCCATCCAAGGCTATATGGCGACCACTCTCGGTTGTGCTGCTCTGCACCCCAGCATGCACAACACCTCAATCTTCAAAGAGGGCATCGAGGAGATCGAAGACGGCGACCACACTGCACTAGAGAATGCGGGGCCATTTGGAAGCAGGATGATGTGACGACGGCTGACTGACTCCTCCCCCCTCTCTCTCCCACACAAAATTAACAATCCCTCTCTCTCTCTCGCACAAAATTATCAATCCCTCAACCCACGGAATCCTTCTCCTCTCGTCCATGTTTTTTCATCTCTCTCATCAAACCTGTCGTCTCTTCTCCTTCCACGTCTATAGAATCTGGATGCACACACATCTCATGTATATTACATGTCTCCATCTTTCTCACGGACCTAACTTCTTCCTCTCTCTCTCTCTCTCTCTCTCGTTAGGTTTGAGGGATATACATAGTTTCCTTCCTATCCATCAGATATACATCGGACGGCCTATATTGCAGAATGGCAGGCACACCATCATCACCAACTCTATTTTTTAAAAGAAAAAAAGAGTAGAGAGTAGAGATAAATATTAAATATAAAATGAATATAACAGTATAGAATAGAGTAGAGATAAATATTAAATATAAAATAAATATAACAGTAGAGAAGAGAGTAGAGATAGCAGGGACGTCGGTAAAGGATCGCGCGTTGCTACCTCTTGAGCACTGGCTTGGTTTTCCCTTGAAGAGGAAAGGGTGATGCAGCAAAGTAGCGTAAGTATTTCCCTCAGTTTTTGAGAACCAAGGTATCAATCCAGTAGGAGGCCACATGCAAGTCCCTCATACCTACACAAATAAATAAGAACCTCGCAACCAACGCGATAAAGGGGTTGTCAATCCCTTCACGATCACCTACGAGAGTGAGATCTGATAGAGATGATAAGATAATATTTTGGTATTTTTATGATAAAGATTAAAAGTAAAGATTGCAAAATAAAAGGTAATAGAAATAGCTTGTAGATGGAAGATTAATATATTAGAGAATAGACCCGGGGGCCATAGTTTTCACTAGTGGCATCTCTCAAGATAGCATAAGTATTACGATGGGTGAACAAATTACTGTCGAGCAATTGATAGAAAAGCGAATAATTATGAGAATATCTAGGCATGATCATGTATATAGGCATCACGTCTGTGACAAGTAGACCGACTCCTGCCTGCATCTACTACTATTACTCCACACATCGACCGCTATCCAACATGCATCTAGAGTATTAAGTTCATAAGAACAGAGTAACACATTAGGTAAGATGACATGATGTAGAGGGATAAACTCAAGCAATATGATATAAACCCCATCTTTTTATCCTTGATGGCAGCAATACAATACGCGTTGTTTCCCTTTCTGTCACTGGGATCGAGCACCGCAAGATTGAACCCAAAGCTAAGAACTTCTCCCATTGCAAGAAAGATCAATCTAGTAGGCCAAACCAAACTAATAATTCGAATAGACTTGCAAAGATAACCAATCATACATAAAAGATTTCAGAGAAGAATCAAATATTGTTCATAGATAGACTTGATCATAAACCCACAATTCATCGGATCTCGACAAACACACCGCAAAAAGAGTTACATCGAATATATCTCCAAGAAGATGGAGGAGAACTTTGTATTGAGATCCAAAGCGAGATAAGAAACCATCTAACTAATAACTATGGACACGAAGGTCTGAAGTAAACTACTCACACATCATCGGAGGGGCCATGGAGTTGATGTAGAGGCCCTCCGTGATCGATGCCCCCTTCGGGGCAGCTCCGGAAAAGGCCCCAAGATGGGATCTCCTGGTTAAAGAAGGTTGCGGCGGTGGAAATAGGGTTTTGTGGTGCTCCTGGATGTTTTCAGGGTATATGAGTATATATAGGAGGAAGAAGTAGGTCGGTTGAGCCACGAGGGGGGAGGGCGCGCCCAAGGGGTAGGCGCGCCCCCTACCTCGTGGCCTCCTTGCTTGTTTCTTGACATCCACTCCAAGTCCTCTGGATCACGTTTGTTCCAAAGATCACATTCCTGATGGTTTCATTCCGTTTGGACTCCGTTTGATATTCCTTTTCTGCGAAACACTGAAATAGGCAAAAAACAACAATTTGCACCGGGCCTTGGGTTAATAGGTTAGTCCCAAAAATAATAATAAAGTGTATAATAAAGCCCATTAAACATCCAAAACAAAATATATAATAGCATGGAACAATCAAAAATTATAGATACGTTGGAGACGTATCAAGCATCCCCAAGCTTAATTCCTGCTCGTCCTCGAGTAGGTAAATGATAAAAACAGAATTTTTGATGTGGAATGCTTTCTAGCATATTCTTCAATGTAATTTTCTCTATTGTGAATGTTCAGATCCGAAAGATTCAAGATAAAAGTTTAATGTTGACATAAAAATAATAATACTCCAAGTATGCTAACCAAGCAATTATGTCTTATCGAAATAACATAGCCAAAGAAAGCTTATCCCTACAAAATCATATAGTTTGGCCATGCTTCATTTTCGTCACACAAAATGCTCTCATCATGCACAACCCCGATGACAAGCCAGGCAATTGTTTCATAGTTAGCCTTTTCAAACTCTTTCAACTTTTACGCAATATATGAGCGCGAGCCATGGACATAGCACTATGGGTGGAATAGAATATAATGATTGAGGTTGTGTGAGAAGACAAAAGGGAGAAAGTCTCACATTGACGCGGCTAATCAATGGGCTATGGAGATTCCCACCGATTGATGCCAATGCAAGGAGTAGGGATTGCCATGCAACGGATGGACTAGAGCTATAAATATATGAAAGCTCATCAAAGAAACTAAGTGGGTGTGCATCCAACTTGCTTGCTCACGAAGACCTAGGGCATTTGAGGAAGCCCATCATTGGAACATACAATCCATGTTATATAATGAAAAATTCCCACTAGTATATGAAAGTGACAAAATAAGAGACTCTATCATGAAGATCATGGTGCTACTTTGAAGCACAAGTGTGGAAAAAGGATAGTAACATTGTCCCTTCTCTCTTTTTCTCTCATTTTTTATTTGGGCCTTTTTTATGGCCTCTTTTTTTCGTTCGAAGTCTCATCCCGACTTGTGAGGGAATCATAGTCTCCATCATCCTTTCCTCACATGGGAGAATGATCTAATGATGATCATCACACTTTTATTTATTTACAACTCAAGAATTACAACTTGATACTTGGAACAAAATATGACTCTATGTGAATGCCTCCGGCGGTGTACCGGGATTGTGACGAATCAAGAGTGACATGTATGAAAAAATAAGCATGGTGGCTTTGCCATGAATATGATGTCAACTACATGATCATCCAAGGCAATATGACAATGATGATGCGTGTCATAATAAATGGAACGGTGGAAAGTTGCATGGCAATATATCTCGGAATGGCTATGGAAATGCCATAATAGGTAGGTATGGTGGCTGTTTTGAGGAAGATATAAGGAGGCTTATGTGTGATAGAGCGTATCATATCACGGGGTTTGGATGCACCGGCGAAGTTTCCACCAACTCTCGAGGTGAGAAAGGGCAATGCACGGTACCGAAGAGGCTAGCAATGATGGAAGGGTGAGAGTGCGTATAATCCATGGACTCAACATTAGTCATAAAGAACTCACATACTTATTGCAAAAATCTACAAGTCATCAAACCAAGCACTACATGCATGCTCCTAGGGGGATAGATTGGTAGAAAAAGACCATCACTCGTCCCCGACCGCCACTCATAAGGAAAGCAATCAAAGAACACCTCATGCTTCAAATTTGTCACACAATGTTTACCATATGTGAATGCTACGGGACTTCCAAACTTCAACACAAGTATTTCTCAATTTCACAATTACTCAACTAGCACACCTCTAATATTACCACCTTCTCTTAGTATTTCTCAATGTTCACTATCAAGCATCCAACTTCTCTTAGTATTTAAAATTTATAACCAAAGCAAGTTACCATGTTGTTCTAAAGGACTCTCAAAATAATATAAGTGAAGCATGATAGATCAATTATTTCTATAAAATAGAACCACCGCCGTGCTCTAAAAGATATAAGCGAAGCACTAGAGCAAAATTATCTCGCTCAAAAGATATAAGTGAAGCACATAGAGTATTCTAATAAATTCCAATTCATGTGTGTCTCTCCCAAAAGGTGTGTACATCAAGGATGATTGTGGTAAACTAAAAAGCAAAGACTCAAATCATACAAGATGCTCCAAGCAAAACGCATATCATGTGGTGAATAAAAATATAGCTCAAAGTAAAGTTACCGATGGACGAAGACGAAAGAGGGGATGCCTTCCGGGGCATCCCCAAGCTTAGGCTTTTGGTTGTCCTTGGATTTTACCTTGGGGTGCCTTGGGCATCCCCAAGCTTAGGCTCTTTCCTCTCCTTGTTCCATAATCCATCAAATCTTTACCCAAAACTTGTAAACTTCACAACACAAAACTTAAAAGAAAATCTCGTGAGCTCCGTCAGTAAAAGAAAGCAAACCACCACTTTAAGGTACTGTAATGAACTCATTCTTTATTTCTATTGGTGTTAAACCTACTGTATTCCAACTTTTCTATGGTTCATAAACTCTATTACTAGCCATAGATTCATCAAAATAAGCAAACAACACACGAAAAACAGAATTTGTCAAAAACAGAACATTCTGTAGTAATCTGTAGGTTTCGAATACTTCCGAAACCCCAAAAAATCTAAAATAAATTTCTGGACGTGAGCAATTTATGTATTAATCATATTCAAAAAGAATTAACTAAATATCACTCTCCAGTAAAAAAATGTTAGCAAATCTCGTGAGCGCTAAAGTTTCTTTTTTTTACAGCAAGATCGCAAAGACAGTTCTACTTGGCACAAACACTAATTAAAAGCTTAAAATCACATCTAAACAAAGGCTAGATGAATTATTTATTAAATAACAGCAAGGAAAAATATCGGGTTGTCTCCTAACAAGCACTTTCTTTAAAGCCTTATAGCTAGGCATAAGATTTCAACGACGCTCACATGAAAGACAAGAATTGAAGCACAAAGAGGGCATCATAAAACACGTGACAAACACATCTAAGTCTAACATACTTCCTATGCATAGGCATATTATAGGCAAACAAATTATCAAGGAAAGCAAAAACTAGCATATGCAAGGAAGCGGAAAGAAACAATAGCAATCTCAACATAACGAGAGGTAATTTAGTACCATGAAAATTTCTACCACCATATTTTCCTCTCTCGTAATAATTACATGTAGGATCATAATCAAATTCAACAACGTAGCTATCACAAAACGTATTCTTAACACGATCCACATGTATGCAAAGTTGACACTCTTCCAAAATAGTGGGATTAACATTAACTAAAGTCATGACCTCTCCAAACCTACTTTTATCAAAAACTTCATAAGATTGAACATTCTCCAAATATGTGGGATCTAACGTTGACACTCTTCCAAACTATTACACCCACAATGCTGCTATATCTCCCAAGTGTCAGGGCACGACTTAGAGGCATAGCCGCATGGTAGGCTTGTCGCAAGAGGGGTAATCTTTACACATCCCATGTACTGAATAAGAAAGGGATAAAGATTTGGCTTACAATCGCCACTTCACACAATACATGAATAAATCATACATCATCCAAAGTACAAACAAGGTCCGACTACGGAACCAAAATAAAAGAAGACAACCCCAAATGCTAGATCCCCGATCGTCCCAATTGGGCTCCACTACTGAACAACAGGAAATGAAACATAAACACGAACAATATCTTCATCGAGCTCTCACTTGAGCTCAGTTGTGTCACCTGCACTGGTATCATCGGCACCTGCAACTGTTTGGAAGTATCTGTGAGTCACGTGGACTCGGCAATCCTACACACACGAGATCAAGACTATTTAAGCTTATGGGTAGGAAAGGGTAGTGAGGTGGAGCTGCAGCAAGCACTAAGCAAGTATGGTGGATAACATACGCAAATAAGAGCGAGAAGAGAAGCAACGCAATGGTCGAGAAACTAGAAGTGATCCTGAAACTACTTACGTTCAAGCATAACACAAGACCGTGTTCACTTCCCGGACTCCGCCGAGAAGAGACCATCACGGTTACACACGCGGTTGATGCATTTTAATTAAGTTAAGTGTCAAGTTCTCTACGACCGGACATTAACAAATTCCCATCTACCACATAACCGCGGGCACGGCTTTTGAAAGTTCAAAACCCTACATGGGTGTCCCAACTTAGCCCATCACAAGCTCTCATGGTCAACGAAGGATATTCCTTCTCCTGGGAAGACCCGATCAGTCTCGGAATCCCGGTTACAAGACATTTCGACAATGGTAAAACAAGACCAGCAAAGCCGCCCGATGTGCCGACAATCCCGATAGGAGCTACACATATCTTATTCTCAGAGAAACACCGGATAGGTCAAGCTACGAGTAAAACCAACCCTCAAGTTTCCCCGAGATGGCCCCGCAGGCTGCCCGGTTCGGACCAACACTTAGAGAAGCACTAGCCCGGGGGGTTAAAATAAATATGACCCTCGGGAGCGCGAATCCCAAGGGAAAAGGTATAGGTTGTTAGGAAAATGTAAAACCAAGGTTGGTCCTTGCTGGAGGAGTTTTATTCAAAGCGAACTTTCAAGGGGTTCCCATAACACCCAACCGCGTAAGGAACGCAAAATAAAGGAACATAACACCGGTATGACGGAAACTAGGGCGGCAAGAGTGGAACAAAACACCAGGCATAAGGCCGAGCCTTCCACCCTTTACCAAGTATATAGGTGCATTAAAGTAAATAAGGTCTAATAATGATATCCCAACATATCCATGTTCCAACATGGAACAAACTTCATCTTCACCTACAACTAACAACACTATAAGAAGGGCTGAGCAAAGCGGTAACATAGCCAAACAATGGTTTGATAGGAAGGTGGGTTAGAGGCTTGACATGGCAATATGGGAGGCATGATAAATCAAGTGGTAGGTAGTGTAACATAGCGATAGAACAAACAACTAGCAAGCAAAGATAGAAGTGATTTCGAGGGTATGGTCATCTTACCTGCAATTGTACTCAAAGTTGACGAAAGCTTGAACCTCGAAAGCGTACTCAACAGGTTCCTCATCATGTACTCGTCTCCAGGCTCTACCCAAAGCAAGAACACAAGCAAAGGAACAACAATCAAACACGGTACAATGCACAAGCAACATGATGCAATACATGGCATGATATGCAAGACATGATATGCAATGCATATGCGTGCTCCGGAAGGGAAAGAATGATCAAGGCATCAACGTGGCAAACCAAGTATGCCGCTGGAAAGAAGAGATGATTTCGGTTGAAATCGATATAAAGATCACCCGAAACGGATGCACGCTTTGCAAATGGCAAGCAAAATAAGAATGATGCAAAACTGTAATTAACCGCACGATGCCACTGAAAGGATCGATATGGTTGACTAGAGGGGGGTGAATAGGCAACTAACAATTTTTAGCTTTTCTTTAACAATTTAAACTTTGCATCAAAGTAGGTTGTCTAGATATGCAACTAGGTGAGCAACCTATATGATGCAACAAGGATAGGAACACAAGCAAGCAAGAGATATGACACAAATAAGCTTGCACAAGTAAAGGCACGAGATAACCAAGAGTGGAGACGGTGGAGACGAGGATGTGTTACCGAAGTTCCTTCCCTTTGAGGGGAAGTACGTCTCCGTTGGAGTGGTGTGGAGGCACAATGCTCCCTAAGAAGCCACTAGGGCCACCGTATTCTCCTCACACCCTCACACAATGCGAGAAGCCGTGATTCCACTATTGGTGCCCTTGGAGGCGGCGACCGTACCTTTACAAACAAGGTTGGGGCAATCTCCACAACTCAATTGGAGGCTCCCAACGACACCACGAAGCTTCACCACAATGGACAATGGCTCCACGGTGACCTCAACCGTCTAGGATGCTCAAACACCCAAGAGTAACAAGATCCGCAAGGGATTAGTGGGGGAATCAAATTTCTCTTGGTGGAAGTGTGGATCGAGTCCTTCTCAACCACTCCCGAGCAAATCAACAAGTTTGATTGGCTAGGGAGTGAGAACGGGCGAAAATGGAGCTTAGAGCAACATTGGAGCTTAGGGTTGGAAGAGATGAGTCAACGGGGAAGAAGGGGACCCCTTATATAGTGGGGGGCAAAGATCCAACCATTATCCACCTACCAGCCTGTGGCCAGCGATACTACCACTCCAGGCCCGCGGTACTACCGCAGGGCCGCGCGGTACTACCGCTTGCTGTCAAGCGGTACTACCGCACGGTCATGCGGTACAACCGTACATGCCCGCAGTACTGCCGCAACACCAGCAACACCAAGGTCAGACCTGAAGCACACGAGCTGAGGGCGATACTTCCGCGAGCGCGGTACAACCGCGCTGCCTTGCGGTACTACCGCAAGGCAGGAATCCCCTAGCCAGGGGGGAAGGAAACATCCGTGCCTACTTCCGCAAAGAAACAGAAGAAGCAAAAACCCGACACAGTACTACTGCCGAGGGGCGGTACTACTGCCTGACAACATAGCATAGTACTACCGCGGAAGGAAAGCGGTACTACCGTGGTAGGCGCGGATGTAAAAAAAAATTACATCTGCCCCTACTACCGCGAGGGAGCGGTACTAGCCTGGTGGGCAAAGGTAGTGCAGCTCCAGGGGAGCGGTACTACCGTGGGCACCTGCGGTACTACCGCGCCGCAGCATGGTACTATTGCTGGTGCTTGCGGTACTACCGCTCACCTGGGAGCAGTACTATCGCGAGCCAACACAGCAGCCAGAAACAAGGAGGCGAGAAAGCGGAGGATGCTCCAAGGGAAAGGAGGGGACTAGAAAGAGACGTGTACGTGATGATTCCACCCAAACCTTTCCGATGCGGACCCCCTCTTAATAGTACGGCTTTCCTATGACCCAAACCCACCAAAAAGAAACATAGAAAAGACGCTGTCTTCAACAGTCTTCGAGTGGCACCCAACTGTCTTGTGCCTAGCGATGAAATGTCTGGGATACTCAAGGCACACGATTAGTCCGCAAACGCGTTGTCATCAATCACCAAAACACCTTAGGGATAAATATGCCCTTACAATCTCCCCTTTTTGGTGGATTGATGACAATACGGGATTTGCACAAGGGAAATAATATTAAGCAACCACAAACCCCTCCTCTCTAGAATATAGACGGGCTCCCCTAGATGTGTGCCAACTAGATGGGTGCTTTGGACTACATGGCACACATACTAGGATCAAAAATCCCCCTATATTATAGAGATAGGGCATATCTAGTAAATGGAAGGCTAACACTAGACAAGATAGCACAAACATAAGTTAACTAAGATAGATAAAGTGCATATGTCTTACACCATATGTAGGATAAGTCTCGAAGGCACAAACCAAACAAAGGCAAACGAGGCAAATGAGGTTCAAACGACAAAGCAAACACACCAAGCATGACACAATGCAAATCCCTACACTCTCTCCCCCTTTGGCATCGAGACGCCAAAAAGGCAGAGAGGACACCTACACACACGGGGTGGCTCAGGCAGAGAAGTCATCCCACTGCTCCTCGTGCTCCTCGTCAGACTCAGCGGCAGGGACGGACTCCTCGATGTCCTCCTCTGAACTGGTCCACTTGTACCCCTGCTTCGCCATCCAGGCAGCCTCTGGCGTGATGACATCCTCAGAACCGCCAGAGACATCCTCTCCAAAGAGCATCATATCCTTCTTGTCACTGCGGCGACTCCACTTGTCTGCCACATGAGTCCTGTACTGTCCCTTTTCCTGCATGCAGAAGAGAGTCTTCATCTTGTCCTTTAACTCTTGGCCCATGATGGCTCAGAGGAAGGTGTGGTAGACCTAGCAGCACGGTCCTCAGCAACATTCTCTGCATCAGCCTCCTCCTCACAAACAACCCTCCTAGCAGTAGAAGCCTCAACACAGGTAGTAGTGTTGGCCCAGTTGGGCTTGACGCGGAGACTGATGGACTCATGCCAAATCTAGTCTGGAGCAAGGAACTCATCACCAGGGTACATCTTCTCCCAAGCTGTGGAGAGCAACAGAAACAGGTACGGTCCATAGATAGGTACCTTGCGAGTGAACACCGCAAACCGAAGCTCACACCACATGATGTGTGAGACATCAAGTGGCTGAGTCTGAGATGAACGTGCCTCTGCACACAGGAGCAACATGTCCACTAGATAAGAATGAACCTTGTCCTTGTCGGCAATGCGTGGGAACAGAGTGTTGCGGAATATGCGACGCATGATATCCAGAAAGGAGTTCAGCACCCAAGTCGACTTGCCATTGGGGAGCACCTTCTCAACAAGGAATGGCTGAAGCAGGTTCTTGTTGGCAGACTCAGAGTTGGCGTGGGGGTGAACACCAACGGGTGTGTGAAGCCCGTCATCAGGAATGTGAAGCAGATCCATGAACTCCTTCCATGTAGCAGACAGCTGACGGCCGTTGGTCATCTAGGTCATCCTCCGCTCATCCCCGGGATGAAAGTAAACTAAGGCAAAGAACTGACAGATAAGCTCAGGGTCATAGTCAAGGTGAAAGGAGATCACAGGCTCAATAGCAAACTGCTCCACCAAGTCCAGAGCCTCTCCAAAATAGTCACGAAACTTGTCCTTCCGCATGTGATTCATGTCTATCCATTTGTCATCCATGAAGGTATTCTGCTTGTTCTTGATCACATCCAGATAGATGAGAGCCTGTTGCTTGGTCCAGAACAACTCGGTGCCTCTGAGGACAGCCCGAGGATTCACATAGGGATTGATCTTCCGGTGTTTGACATACTCATTGACTGAAATCTCGTCCATGCCCTTAGCAGGTTCCTTTTGCTTGCTGGCAGTGGTCTTGACATTGCGCTTGGGGGCATTGGAGCCCTCTGGTGCTTCATCTTGGGGATTGCGCAGACGCTTGGAGCCAGTGTCACGACTGGGATTGGAACGGCGAGAGCCACCACCTGAGACACAAAGCGCAAAACACACACGACAAGCAAGAAGGATCAATGCAAAGACCACAACAAAGCAAACGAAACATGTAGGAAGCACACAAGATAATTGCCATGAGAGAGATTTGACCCCTACAGTAGTACTGCCAAGTGCTGCGGTACTAAGATTGTAGTACCGCTCTTAGTCGTGGTAGTACCGTGTAAGGCCATGGCAGTACCGGGTCTGGGAGCGGTAGTAGGATCTTAGTGTCACAGCTAGCGCGGTAGTACCGCGTCCGATGGGTGATAGTACCGCACGGGCTAGTAAGGTAGTACCGCACCTGATGGGCGGTAGTACCGCACGAGCGGTAGTACCGCACATGAGACACGGTAGTACCACACCGCGTCAGATCCGAACAAGTTCAAATCTGAGAAAAGCCCGCGAAACCGCGGCGGTACTACGGTTGGACAAATATACCACAAGACAACATATCAAGTATGATTCCTACGCAACACGACTCTCCTACATCCTACTCTTGCACAGATTTGGCCTAAAATCTCAAGAACAACAAGCATCTCCCCAAAAACCTAGCAGCGAGAGAACAACCAACAAAAAGAGGGATTTGGGGAAAAACCTTGGTCCATGGCAAGAGGAAGTGGTGGGGAACGATCCAACCGGACGGAATTCGAGAAGAGTGGCCGGAGACGGAGATCGGGCGAGGACCTCTAGTGCCGTTCTTGAGAAAAAGAGAGCGAAAGACGTGGGGAGAGAGACAAGTGAATGGGTATGGGGAGTTGGAACTCCCCTGCCCGAGTCATAACCCCCACGCTCACTCGATGGCGCGGTAGTACCGTGCCTCATCGCGGTAGTACCGCTCGGCAGAAGTACCGCACCTGAGCGGTAGTACCGCGCTCTGGCGCGGTAGTACCATGCCTCTCAAAGAGGTAGTACCGCAGAAACCCGCGGCAGTACTGTGGGCTCATAGAAGATGCACGTATCAAGCACACGAAAAAGAGGTATTTGCACGAACACTCCGATGCAACACGACACCACAAGACCACACTACACACAAAGGCAGAAAGGCAAACAACAAAACGAAACAACCACGAGACACCACCTCTCCAAAGAGAGGGCGGTGGCCGTAGCCACCTATGTTTGAGTCAATTGGTATGGCACTGCGAAGAATTATCCTTAGGCCCATGAACAAAACTCGTCTTTGAACCACAAGTACCATCAAACATGGCTAATGTGAAAGACTTGATCAATTTATGCATAATGGGGGGAGGGGGGTTGATTGAGAGAACAACACTCCCCCTATGTCCATGCCTACATCTAAACAAGACAACAAGTTGAGTATGGTGGGGTGTGCAAGGGTTCAAGCAACATTGCTCGAATCAATGATATTTAGCTCATGCCTTAACTCGCGAAATCTTGCTTCATCCAAGGGCTTCGTGAAAATATCTGCAAGGTTATCATGAGTGTTGACATAGTTGAGCTCGATCTCTCCTCGCCTAATGTGATCCCAGATGAAGTGATACCGGATCTCAATATGCTTCGTCTTGAAGTGTTGCACCGGGTTGAGAGAGATCTTGATGGCACTTTCATTATCACACCAAAGAGGCACTTTGTCACAAATGACACTGTAATCCTTTGAAGTTTGCCTCATCCATAAGAGTTGTGCACAACAACTACCGGCCGCCACATACTCCGCTTCGGTGGATGAGAGAGACACACAACTTTGCTTTTTGGAAGACCAACTTACCAAAGAGCAACCAAGGAATTGTCACCCTCCGGAAGTGGACTTCCTATCCACTTTGTCTCCCGCCCAATCGTAATCCGAATACCCTACAAGCTTAAAGTTTGCTCCTCTTGGGTACCATAAGCCAAAGTTTGGGGTATGAGCCAAATATCGAAAGATTCATTTGACCGCCACATAGTGACTTTCCTTAGGTGCGGCTTGAAACCGTGCACAAATTCCCACACTCAACATGATATCCGGTCTAGATGCACAAAGGTAGAGCAAGGAGCCTATCATGGAACGATATACCTTTTGATCCACCACTTTACCATTGGGATCTATGTCAAGTTGGCACTTGGTGGGCATTGGAGTGGAAGCCGGCTTGACATCACTTAGCTTGAATCTCTTGGGCATGTCTTGAGTGTATTTGGCTTGGTTGATGAAGGTTCCTTCTCTTCTTTGCTTCACTTCGAACGCTAGAAAGAACTTCAACTCTCCCATGGAAGACATCTTGAACTTTGAGGTCATGAGAGCGGCAAATTCCTCATTGAAAGCTTTGTTAGGGGAACCAAAGATAATATCATCAACATATAATTGGCACACAAACAACTCCCCTTTGACCTTCTTAGTAAAAATAGTGGGATCGATTAGCCCAACTTCAAAACCACGGTCTTATAACAACTCGGTAAGGTGGTCATACCACGCACGTGGGGCTTGTTTAAGGCCATAGAGTGCCTTATCGAGTTGATACACATGATCGGGAAAGTAGGGATCCTCGAACCCGAGGGGTTGCTTGACATAAACCTATTCATTAATGGGACCACTAAGAAAAGCACTCTTCACATCCATTTGTTGTAACTTAAAGTTATGATGAGAAGCATATGCAATCAACATGCGAATGGATTCAAGACAAGCAACGGGAGCAAAGGTTTCACCATAGTCAATACCCTCAACTTGGGAGTAGCCTTGTGCTACCAAACGAGCCTTGTTGCGAATGATAATCCCATGGGCATCTTGCTTCTTCTTAAATATCCACTTGGTTCCAATGACATTGTGGTTCCCCGGCGGTCTTGGCACCAATCTCCACACTTTGTTGCGCTCGAAGTTGTTGAGTTCTTCATGCATGGCATTGAGCCAATCCGGATCTTTGAGCGCCTCATAGACCTTGTGGGGTTCGACACAAGAGAAAAATGTGTGATGCTCACAATAGTTTGCTAATTGTCTACGAGTGCTTACCCCCATTCTTAAGCTTCCAAGCACATTCGTCGTGAGATGATCCTTGGTGGAGAGCTTGGAAGCAACCTTGGCGGCACAACGCTCCAATTCCTCCTCGGGGGTGAGATGAGGAGTGGTCACTTGATCATCTTGAGCGTCATCTTGAGCTTGTTCTTGTTCTTGTTCTTGAACTTTCTCGGAGGAGAGAACTTGACCTTGGGCATCACTTGATGTGTCAACACCATCTTGAGCATGATCTTGCCCTTGGTCATGTTCTTGAGGATGAGGGCCTTCATGTTGTTCTTCGGAAGCGTGTGGGCCTTGGGTTGGTGATGGCTCCACTTGAGTGGAGCATTGTCCTTCTCCTTAGGCCACAAGGGGTTCCTCAATGGGTAGGATAAAGCCAACACCCATTATTCTTATGGCTTGAGGAGGAATTTCATCACCTACATCACAAGTGCCACTTTGCTCCACTTGGGAGCCGTTATTCTCATCAAACTCCACGTTACACATCTCCTCAATAAGTCCCGTGGATTTATTGAGGACACGGTAAGCATGAGAGTTTGTAGCATAACCAACAAATATGCCCTCATAAACTCTAGCCTCGAATTTAGATAACCGAACACCTTTCTTGAGAATGAAACACTTACACCCGAACACCTGAAAGTACTTGAGGTTGGGCTTGTTACCGGTGAGTATCTCATATGGAGTCTTGCTCAAGCCCTTGCGGAGGTAGAGCCGATTGGATGCATGACACGCGGTGTTGATGGCTTCGGCCCAAAAGTTGTACGGAGACTTGAACTCCGCCATCATGGTCCTTGCCGCATCCATCAACGTCCGGTTCTTCCTCTCCGCAACATCGTTTTGTTGAGGGTGTAAGGTGTGGAATATTGATGCTTGATCCCCTCATCACTAAGCAACTCATCCAAGGTGTAGTTCTTGAACTCGGTGCCGTTGTCACTTATTATTGTCAAGATCTTTGCATTGTGTTGACGTTGTGCTTCATTTGCAAAGTCAATGACGGTTTGTTGGATTTCGCTCTTCCTCTTGAAGAAATACACCCAAGTGTATCTTGAGTAGTCATCCACAATCACCAAGCAATACTTCCTACCCCCCAAGACTATCGAAGGATGGAGGCCCAAAGAGATCCAAGTGAAGGAGCTCCAAAGGCCTCTTTGAGTAAATGATAGTCGTGGGAGGGTGAGCCTTCTCATGTAGCTTTCCTTTGATACAAGCACTGCAAATACGATCTTTAGCGAAACTAACATTCGTTAGTCCATGGACATGGTCCCCCCTGAGAAGACTTTGCAAAGATATCATATTGACATGGGCTAGACGGCGATGCCAAAGCCATCCCACATCAACTTTAGCCATTAGGCATGTCGCGGTCTTAGTGGGTCGCTCTGAAAAGTTAATCACATATAGACCGTTCTCGACATGCCCAACAAAGGCTACTTTAAGAGTCTTGCTCCACAAGAGGGCCACGGTATCGATATCAAAGAAAGTGGCAAAGCCCATGATTGCAAGTTGACGAACGGAAAGTAAATTGTATGCAAGGGACTCAACAAGCATGACCTTCTCGATCGTGAGATCATGAGAGATGACCACCTTGACAAGTTCCAATACCTTAGAAGATGAGGCGTCACCCCACTCGACATTGGTGGGCATAGATGGAATCTTGTGCACGTCCACCACCAAGTCCTTGCTTCCGGTCATATGATTTGTAGCTCCGCTATCGAGCAACCATGATCCCCCACCGGAAGCAAACACCTACAAGAGATCAATGCTTGGTTTTAGGTACCCATTTTGTAATGGGTCCTTTGATGTTAGTAACAAGGGTCTTTGGAACCCAAATAGACCATTCAATGTATTCATGAGGAGAACCAACGAATTTTGCATAGACATGCCCACCACTAGCACGGCATAACATATAAGAAGGATTAAAGTCGCCGGCTTTGATGAGAGGAGTGGCATTGCCCTTTTTGACAGCGCCACCCTTCGCATTGTTCTTCTTCTCCTTGGAAGCACTCTCTCCCTCCTTCACAAAGGTTTGCATGAGAGGAGGAGGTCGTTTGGTCTTGTCATTCTTCTTCTTGTTCTTTGACTCGGGCACGTACCCAACCCCTTCCTTGGCCACAACTCCCTTTTGGTTGATCATGAGGTCTTTGAGGTTCTTCTTGCCTTGTATGAAAGTCGCAAGACCTCTCTCAAGTTGCCCCTTTAGCTTAGCGTTCTCCTCAACAAGATGCACATGCTCACAATACGGGTTTGTAGCATTTGCATTATCAATTAACATCATACGAGGGAAAGTGGCTTTTTCCTTGGTTAGCTTTACTTGAAGTTGATCATGAGACTCTTTGAAGCTAGCATGAGCACCCTTCAAGACCTTGTGAGCCTTGTCAAGTAGATCAAACTCCTCTTTGAGTCTAGAAAGATCAACCTCAAGTTCGGCCTTCTCAGAGTTTAGCACATGAGAAACAATGAGAACATGATCATAATCTTTCTTTAAATTATCATGATCAATGTTGTGTGACTCATCAAGAGCTAAACGAAGACCACGCTCTTCCTCAAGAGCATTGGAAATATCCGAAATCTCATCGGCATAGTCACAACTATGCCCTTCCATCTTAGTGATGGTATCTTTGTGAGCCTCGATCATGTCATTGGCTTCACCAAGTTGTTCCAAGAGAGCAACAAAGTGCTTCTTGGATTTACCCTTAAGTTTGCCCATAAAAGGCCTCAAACTCATTTTCCTCCACATTAGCTCCCTCATGTTCATCAATGCTATCCATCGAAGAAGGGTGATTAATGATGGTAGTTTTGATGTTGGGGGTTACCTTGTTGGTGGCTTTAGCCATGAGGCACTTGGCGGTGATGCTCTCATTGGATGAGTCGAAGAGAGACACCCGTGGAGTCGTTGCAATGGCAACTGAGGCCATGGCAGCCAACTCACCATCTTCATCATCGTCATCATCCTCATTGTACTCTTCTTGTACCACCAATGCCTTGGGAGGAGTCTTCTTGGTGAAGTTTCTCTTGTTGGGGAACGACTTGGCCTTGTCCTTTCGGATGAGCTTACCACCATTGTCTTCCCTCTTCTCATATGGGCACTCCGCAACAAAATGACTCACATTGCCACAATTGTAGCAAGTCCTTACACGTTGCTTGCTCTTCGTGCCACTTGAGTTGTTTTTGTTAAAGTTTGGCCTCGAGTTTTTCTTGATCCAAAATTTCCTTGAAGCGAGTGCCATGTGTTCATGATATGCATACTTTGTATCTTCGGGGTTGCTCTCCTCTTCTTCCTCTTCTTCTTCTTCAACGGAGAGCTTGGCCTTCAATGCAAGGTTGGGCTTCTTTTCCCTTTGAGAATGAAGCACCGCATTGCCGGCGGTCTTGTCCAAAATGTTCATGGCCACAAACTCATCCAACACTTCGCTTGAGGTCAAAGTGTGGAAGTCCGATCTTTGATGAATGACGGAGGACATGGCCTTGTGGTAGGGCATCATTGCCTTGAGGAATTTGCGCTTGATCCAATTGCATTTGTGTCCTTGCTCCCATGATCTCGGAGTGAGACCGCGAGTTTGGTTACTCTCCGATAAAGCTCACGAGGTTCTTCATATTCTTTCATTGCAAACTCATCGGCCTCATCTTGCACCACTTCATAGTTGGAGCGTTGAATGCTTGCGCTTCCCCGGTAGAGAGAGACAACACAAAGCCATGCGTCTTTGGCCAAGGCAAAGGGCCGAAGATGAGGGAGGTCTTTGGGTGGGATTGCATCTTGAATGATGAAGAGAGCATTCTCATTGAATTGATTATCCGCGGCTTCTCGAGGAGTGAAGTTGCTTGGATCATGCGGATAGAAACCTTCTTCAATGATTCTCCAAAGATTAGTGTTCACATGATTTAGATGACGTTTAAAGAGGTAAACCCAAGAATCAAAGTTCGCATTTTTCACAATCTTAGAGGGAGGACTGGCATGATTCAAATGAGTTGAAGGAACCGGTCCACCATAAACAAGTGGTGGTTCCACATGAGCAAAGATACCGGTGCCATTCTTACCACTAGAAGAAGGAGCCTTTTCACTACTAGCTTCCCCCTTATCGGAGGTAGCATCCGTCACCTTGTCGGTGGGATTACCCACTTTCAATGGTGCGGTGGATAGTTTAAGCCCTTCAAGGAATTTAGTAAACATGCTTTCAACCTCGGTCGTCATGGAGGTTTTCAATGTCTCCAAGGCCACATTGAACTCCTCGTGAGAGACCGAGGTTTCCCCATCGCCCGTAGACGAGATCGGATTCACACCGGAGTGTTCCTCCACACCGTCTACGGTATCAACCATACTCTTCGGACGGTAAAGTCCTTAATAAAGAGACGAGGCTCTGATACCAATTGAAAGGATCGATATGGTTGACTAGAGGGGGTGAATAGGCAACTAACAATTTTTAGCTTTTCTTTAACAATTTAAACTTTGCATCAAAGTAGGTTGTCTAGATATGCAACTAGGTGAGCAACCTATATGATGCAACAAGGATAGGAACACAAGCAATCAAGAGATATGACACAAATAAGCTTGCACAAGTAAAGGCACGAGATAACCAAGAGTGGAGACGGTGCAGACGAGGATGTGTTACCGAAGCTCCTTCCCTTTGAGGGGAAGTACGTCTCTGTTGGAGCGGTGTGGAGGCACAATGCTCCCCAAGAAGCCACTAGGACCACCGTATTCTCCTCACGCCCTCACACAATGCAAGAAGCCGTGATTCCACTATTGGTTCCCTTGGAGGCGGTGACCGAACCTTTACAAACAAGGTTGGGGCAATCTCCACAACTCAATTGGAGGCTCCCAACGACACCACGAAGCTTCACCACAATGGACTATGGCTCCACGGTGACCTCAACCGTCTAGGATGCTCAAACACCCAAGAGTAACAAGATCCGCAAGGGATTAGTGGGGGAAATCAAATTTCTCTTGGTGGAAGTGTGGATCGAGGCCTTCTCAAACACTCCTGAGCAAATCAACAAGTTTGATTGGCTAGGGAGTGAGATCGGGCGAAAATGGAACTTAGAGCAACAATGGAGCTTAGGGTTGGAAGAGATGAGTCAACGGGGAAGGGGACCCCTTATATAGTGGGGGACAAAGATCCAACCGTTATCCACCTACCAGCCCGCGGCCAGCGGTACTACCGCTCCAGGCCAGCGGTACTACCGCAGGGTCGCGCGGTACTACCGCTTGCTGCCAAGCGGTACTACCGCACGGTCATGCGGTACAATTGTATAGGCCCGCGGTACTACCGCAACACCAGCAACAGCAAGGTCAGACCTGAAGCACACGAGCTGAGGGCGGTACTTCCGCGAGCGCGGTACAACCGCGCTGCCTTGTGGTACTACCGCAAGGCAGGAATCCCCTAGCCAGGGGGGAAGGAAACATCCGTGCCTACTTCCGCAAAGAAATGGAAGAAGCAAAAACCCGACACAGTACTACTGCCGAGGGGCGGTACTACTGCCTGACAACATAGCATGGTAGTACCGCGGAAGGAAAGCGGTACTACCATGGTAGGCGCGGATGTAAAAAATTACATCCGCCCCTACTACCGCGAGGGAGCGGTACTAGCCTGGTGGGCAACGGTAGTGCAGCTCCAGGGGAGCGGTACTACCGTGGGCACCTGCGGTACTACCGCTGGTGCCTACGGTACTACCGCTCACCTGGGAGCAGTACTACCGCGAGCCAGCACAGCAGCCAGAAACAAGGAGGCGAGAAAGCGAAGGATGCTCCAAGGGAAAGGAGGGGACTAGAAAGAGACGTGTACGTGATGATTCCACCCAAACCTTTCCGACGCGGGCCCCTCTTAATAGTACGGCTTTCCTACAACTCAAATCCACCAAAAAGAAACGTAGAAAAGATGCCGTCTTCAATAGTCTTCGAGGGGCACCCAACCGTCTTGTGCCTAGCGATGAAATGTCTGGGATACTCAAGGCACACGATTAGTCCGCAAACGCATTGTCATCAATCACCAAAACACCTTAGGGATAAATATGCCCTTACAGCCACTTAGAATGCAACAAGAAACTAAGCTACTGCACTCCAACATAACAAAAAAGCATATGGAAGTGATGCACAAGAGATGCTTGACAAAACATGAACACTGAGCTACGGCTAAATCACACAAGAACAGGTTCAAACAAGCATGGAAAAGTGCAAAAGATATCAGCATCATAGACTTAGTGAAAATACTAACATGGCATAAACAACATCAGGAAGCAATGTTTAGAGCTAGCGAACAACCTGCTACAGGAACATATCATAGCAAACAAAAGCGTGGCATAATTATACTAAATGCATAGAACAAAAGTCCCTTACTGGACATGGGCCAAAAAGGCACATAAGATATGATGGCACCCATGTAAACATAGCAAGTTTTATGAACAGTTTCAGACTTAGCATAAAAACAGAGCATGGCATAAACAGAATTATGATAGCAACTTTGCGAGCTCAAATCACTCACCACAAAGCATTGCATGACAAAACAAGCATACCAACAGCAAGGTAACATGATCATGAGGCTAACCATGGCAAGATCAAGTTCATAGGATGCATGGATCACTAACAACAACCGTGGCAATATTGATTAACATGTTAACATTCAGCTAGGAACGTTTTATAGCAAAAGTAGAGCAAGAACAAGACATGCTAGAGCACTCCAAAATTGCAAACAAGGGCATGGATGGATAAAGAATAACCACATTTTCAAACCATCCTTACTGAAGTATCTCAAAATAAGCATGGATCACTATGTAGCATCAAGTTTACATGACATCAAAATAACAGCAGGTAAAAGACTTAGCAAAATCTTAAGTCCCTGAAAACAGCAACATCACGAAGCCTAGTTTGCATGCTTGTTCTAGCCACCACATTGATCACAAAAATATAAAGAAAAACACCCCTGTAAATATGGCATATTGTAGTTCAAAACTCATGTAGACCTCAAGCTCATATGATGCACATATCAAATGCAACATAAATGACAAAACCTCATGATCTGATAATTACCAACAGCTAACATTTTATAGCACTCTTGCAATGATGATAATGGCATCATAATGAACATTAACATGCATGGAAATGCAACTGGCATGAAGAGCTCATGATTCGGAGCTACGGACATGGAGATATAGCACGTCGAAGATAGCATAACAATTACTGAGATTCTCGGGACTTGGTCGTTTTTGAAAAGAAAAACAGGCGGGCGCTGAATAGCTAAAGTGTGCACCGGGCGAAGAATAGAGGGGGGGGGGTCGCTCACCGGATGGGCTCGGCCCGAAGAGTAGGAAGCAGGTGGGCCGGGGAAGTCGGGCTGGGCCGGGGAAGTCGGGCTGGGCCGGCCGCACGCGGGGCCCACGAGGCCAGGGGTGGAGCTCCTCGTCCTCCTCGTGCACCCGCACGAGCAAGGCGGTTACGGCAGCGCCAGGAGGAAGTCCGGTGAGGGGAGGTGTTGGCGGCGGGGTCTGCAAGGCGACGGCGGCACAGGCGGGCACTTCGGCGAGGAGGAGGAGGCCACCGGTGATGGAGGCACGGGCGCGCGGGAGACCGGCCGGGCGGCAGGCGTGGTCGGGCTCCGATGGGCTCGCGCAGGCCGCGTGCAAGCTCGGGCGGGCCGGCGCGGTGGGAGGCGCGGAGAGGCGACATGGCGCGTTGTGGTTGGCCCGAGGGCGGTGGCGGACATGTCCGATGGTGGCGCGGACATGTCCGGCGGCGGGAGGAGGAAGAAGCTAGGGTTTGGACTGTGATTTTGGATGGAGAAGACCTTTATATAGGTCGAGGGAGTTTGGAGTGTCCAAATGAGGTGTGGTTTTCGCCCACACGATTGTGATCTGATGACGGATGACATGGAGATGGTTTAGATGGGTTATTGGGCTGTTTTGGAGGGGTGTTGGGCTGCAACACACAAGAGGCTTTTGCGGTTACCCGGTTAACCGTTGGAGCATCAAACGGCCTCCAAATGGAACAAAATTTGATAGACGGTCTACCGGTGGTGTACCCTGGCCACATGGAAAATCTCAGTCCATTCCTAGAAAGTTTAACACCCACTCATGAAAAGAGACAAGAGGGGTGCGCCAGTGCATGTGGGAATGTCGGATTGTGAAACAGACAACGGGGAAAATGCTCGGATGCATGAGACGAACACGAATGCAAATGTGATGCACATGATGACATGATATTTAATGCATAACATGAACAAAATGCAAAACGGAAGACAAAAACCCAACCACGAAGGAATATCATATCGCATCTCCGGAAATGGCAAGAGTCGGAGTTACAAATATGGAAAGTTGTATCCGGTGTGTTACAACACTCCACCACTACGAGAGGATCTCATCCCGAGATCTAGGATGGCACCGGAGGGAAAACGGAAGAGGAAGAGAAGAGGTAAAACTAAGTTGCTTCTTTGACAAACGAGTGAAACCAAAGAACCTTGATAGGTTAAACAATTTCAAGAAAAGAATACAACGGAGATGATTGAAGTTGAAAACACACCTTTAGAAAAGAGGAACGAGGAAGAACAAATTCGGACAGCACTCCGGTTGAAAAAAGATGCAAGGCTTGATAAGATGAAAAGAACATGAGCAGAGGACACAACACTCCGGTTAAATGGATAAGCATGAAAAGAACACGATCCTCATACTTTGAGATGATGAGTGAAGAGAGCAACATCACAATGCCTCCGGAAGAGAGAATAGAAGATAGATCATTGGAATGAACGAATGGAGAAGAAAATGCCAACTTCTGCCACAAAAGAGCTTGGAGAGCACCCTTCCAAGAAGGTTATAACGGACTTGTTGGAAAACCAACAGCGAAACGAATAAACTTGTAGTGAGCTTATGGAAAACTTCTCAAAATTGAGGCGAAATTCTGCCACTACGGAAACAAAAGATTGGATTGATATAAACAAGGAGACGAGAAACTTATTTCATCGAGCGGGTAAATGAAGAACTTGGGTCATTTATAAGCACCATGAATAGCAACAGTCCTTAGGGAAAGCTTTAGGTGAAATATAACCCAAGATAACTCCAATGAAGAGATTGGTGGGTTTAAATATCTCATTCTTAACAACTTGCGAATCATGAAACATGAAGGGAAATTGACAAGAATGACATAACACCACCTAAAAAGATAAGGTAGAAGGAATTGCACTTCGGAATGCAAGATGAATACTTGACCTCCTCTGAAAAGAATCTCGATGAACACTTCGAGAAGGAATTAAATCCTTGATGAACCATCATGTAGAGCCTCCATGAAGAACTCGGTAACAAAAGGATGATATAAAGAAAGAGAAGTTGAAAACACAAGGTGAGTCCTTGCAATGATTTAGATGAATATTCATGGTGATATAATTGAGATATCTTGGAACTCCGGGAAAGTACGAAGCACTTGAACCGAGAATTTACTCATCATGAACAAACTCCGGAAGAATGAATCTATCATTTGGATGAAGCAAGAATAAGAATTATATTATGTGTATCCTTCACCAATTTGAATTGATGACCAGCAATGGATTTAGCATACTACTTATTCTCGTAGAAAGGATTGAGATAGATATAGCGCAAAACTTGAGAAAAGACTTCAACGAATCGTCGGTAGGATTTGAAAGAACGAAAGAGTTGATATGATAACGAAGGAAGAGAAATTTTGAATGAACCACCGTAAGAATTGAAAACGAATGAGGTAAAAGGGGTGAATCACTAGTAAGAATTAGAGAACGAATGAAGATACTTGAGGGAATTTGATACAAGAGAACGAAGAGATCACAATCTGATTAGATAATAATTGAATGATGCACCGGTATGATTTGGAGAACGAGAGCTGAAAGCTTGAATGGATAATTCTGAGATGATGGACTCCGAAGAATCAAATTGAAAAGACTCCTGAATTCCTTTGGATGGGTGAAAAGAATTCTCACAATCGAAAACAATTATGAGAGGATGGCATAAAGCTAGCACCAAGAATCTTCAAGAGAACGGATATGATTGCAGAGAAACTCTTCCTCGGTCTTCAACTGTTGAGAATGATGACGAGAAACACCACTAAGAATTGTTTAGACACTCCGGGAGAATCAAAAGCGAAGAGGTTGAGCCAACGATGAAAGAATTTGAAATATGTTGGAGAAAGACAAATGACTTATGATAATTCATTCTTATGTCGAACTTCGAAAAGAATTTGAGGATAGCTCCGGGGAAAATTAGAAGAGTCAGGTAAGATCCTGGATAAGACTTGTGGGTTAGGGCACACTCAAAAGATAGACCGTTGAACAATTTAAAAGATAGATTGCACCAACTGAATTAAATGGCTTGAATGAGATAACATCCTCGAAAGAGCTTGAACGAAAGTAGAGTGGAAACACGAATCTTCGAGATATCTTGAGCACTCTAGAACAATTGAATAGCGAGAAGTGGATAATTAAGAGATGCACCGGCATGAGAAAGCATTAGAACCAAGCAAACTATATGATCGACAAAGCTTGAATTAAATCCACCGGAGAAGAAAAGAATGAAGAATAATGAGCTTGAAGCTTCCTTAGCATCTTCATGAGAATCACCGGGTAAGAACTTTGAAGGAACAGACTGAAGAAACTTCACATCAATAAAAGGATACTTGATTAAGAAGTCTAAGTCCTTGAATAAAAAGGGTGGAAGGGCGGGAAAAACAAAGACAACTTGAAATGGATGAAACGAACACCGTTGGGAAAAACTGAGGGGTGATCTTGCGAATGTTGAAATGATCAGATCCAATTGACGAGAAACACGCCGGTTGAAAAAGGTTGACATGACAATCTCGATTATCATGAAGGGTTAGTATTCACATAGAAATATGAGAACACCGCTTAGGAAAGGTATGTAATCAACACTTGACATTGGAGCAACTAGAATACCACAACTCAAAACAAAAACAAAGGATTGGCTTGCAGAATAAGCCGGAACAAATCCATATGATATAGATTAACCAATCCCATATCATGCATCTTTCGGAAAGATATTCTAGGAGCTACTTGAATTCCCACCTATAAAACACCCAAAACTTTCGGGTTATGCAATCAGGTGTTGGGGATACAGGGGAAGCATAATATCTCACCCAAAGTAACAATACCTACATCCAGTTGTATCCATCCTTCAACACATAATCAAGAGACCTTCGGAAATCGTGTACCTCAACCTTCGGAAAGCATCCGTTATACAAGTTATGGAAATACTCCCGAATTCCCGCCCCAGTACTGGGTGGCATCGAGGTTATCTCACCAACAACTGCATAAAAGAGATTTTCGATGTCGGCGAAACTCAGGTATTCCAGAACTGCAACGATAAAATTGTGACGACAACACCTCGGAGCTCAACTCCCCGGGACACTGCCACAACCCCTAAATGTCAGGAGGCACCAAGAACAATGTTCTTGTCACAAGACTATCGGAACGATTCCAACATACCCACGTGATCCTAAAAAATCGTGAAATTTGAGGAGAGGAGAGTCAAAACTTCTACGTCAGGAGGCATCACCAGAGCGACGAAGGGACTGAGAAGTAAAAAGAATCCTACTCTCCGATATATATAATCCTAAGACACAAAACATTTTGTTCTACGTCAGCGATTCGATCAAGCAGGGGGCTCCTAAGTCGGGGATGGCTCTGATTACCAACTTGTAACACCCACAATGTGGCTATATCTCCCACGTGTTGGGGCATGACTTAGAGGCATAGTCGCATGGTAGGCTTGTCGCAAGAGGGGTAATCTTTACACATCCCATGTACTGAATAAGAAAGGTATAAAGAGTTGGCTTACAATCACCACTTCACACAATACATGAATAAATCATACATCATCCAAAGTACAAACAAGGTCCGACTACGGAACCAAAATAAAAGAAGACAACCCCAAATGCTAGATCCCCGATCGTCCCAACTGGGCTCCACTACTGATCAACAGGAAACGAAACATAACAACAAATAAGATCTTCATCGAGCTCCCACTTGAGCTCAGTTGCGTCACCTGCACTGGTATCATCGGCACCTGCAACTGTTTGGAAGTATCTGTGAGTCACGAGGACTCAGCAATCCCACACCCGCGAGATCAAGAATATTTAAGCTTATGGGTAGGAAAAGGTAGTGAGGTGGAGCCGCAGCAAGCACTAAGAATATATGGTGGCTAACATACGCAAATAAGAGCGAGAAGAGAAGCAACGCAATGGTCAATAAACTAGAAGTGATCAAGAAGTGATCCTGAAACTACTTACGTTCAAACATAACACAAGACCGTGTTCACTTCCCGGACTCCGCCGAGAAGAGACCATCACGGTTACACACGCGGTTGATGCATTTTAATTAAGTTAAGTGTCAAGTTCTCTACAACCGGACATTAACAAATTCCCATCTGCCACATAACCGCGGGCACGGCTTTTGAAAGTTCAAAACCCTACATGGGTGTACCAACTTAGCCCATCACAAGCTCTCACGGTCAACAAAGGATATTCCTTCTCGCGAGAAGACCCGATCAGTCTCGGAATCCCGGTTACAAGACATTTCGACAATGGTAAAACAAGACCAGCAAAGTTGCCCGATGTGCTGAGAATCCCTATAGGAGCTACACATATCTCGTTCCCAGGGAAACACCGGATAGGTCAAGCTACGAGTAAAACTAACCCTCAAGTTTCCCCGAGGTGGCCCCGCGGGCTGCTCGGTTCAGACCAACACTTAGAGAAGCACTAGCCCGGGGGGGTTAAAATGAAGATGGCCCTCGGGAGCGTGACTCCCAAGGGAAAAGGTATAGGTTGTTAGGCAAATGTAAAACCAAGGTTGGGCCTTGCTGGAGGAGTTTTATTCAAAGCGAACTGTCAAGGGGTTCCCATAACACCCAACCGCGTAAGGAACACAAAATGAAGGAACATAACACCGGTATGACGGAAACTAGGGTGGCAAGAGTGGAACAAAACACCAGGCATAAGGCCGAGCCTTCCACCCTTTAGCAAGTATATAGGTGCATTAAAGTAAATAAGATATAATAATGATATCCCAACATATCCATGTTCCAACATGGAACAAACTTCATCTTCACCTACAACTAACAACGATATAAGAAGGGCTAAGCAAAGCGGTAACATAGCCAAACAACGGTTTGCTAGGAAGGTGGGTTAGAGGCTTGACATGGAACTATGGGAGGCACGATAAAGCAAGTGGTAGGTAGCGACATAGCGATAGAAATAATAACTAGCAAGCAAAGATAGAAGTGATTTCGAGAGTATGGTCATCTTGCCTGCAATTGTACTCAGAGTTGACGAAAGCTTGAACCTCGAAAGCGTACTTAACAGGTTCCTCGTCACGTACTCGTCTCCAGGCTCTACCAAAAGCAAGAACACAAGCAAAGGAACAACAATCAAACACGATACAATGCACAAGCAACATGATGCAATACATGGCATGATATGCAAGACATGATATGCAATGCATATGCGTGCTTCGGAAGGGAAAGAATGATCAAGGCATCAACTTGGCAAACCAAGTATGCCACTGGAAAGATGAGATGATTTCGGCTGAAATCGATATAAAGATCACCGGAAACGGATGCACGGTTTGCAAATCGCAAGCAAAACAAGAATGGTGCAAAATTGTAATTAACTGCATGATGCCACTTAGAATGCACCAAGAAACTAAGATACTGCACTCCAACATAACAACAAAGCATATGGCAGTGATGTACAAGAGATGCTTGACAAAACATGAACACTGAGCTATGGCTAAATCACACAAGAACAGCTTCAAACAAGCATGGCAAAAGTGCAAAAGATATCAGCATCACAGACTTAGTGAAAATACTAACATGGCATAAATAGCATGAGGAAGCCATGTTTAGAGCTAGAGCAACCAGCTACAGGAACATATCATAGCAAACAAAAGCATGGAAGGATTCTACTAAATGCATAGATCAAAAGTCCCTTACTGGACATGAGCCAAAAAGGCACAAAAGATATGATGGCACCCATGTAAACATAGCAAGTTTTATGAACAGTTTCAGACTTAGCAGAAAAACAGAGCATGGCATAAACAGAATTATGATAGCAACTTTGCGAGCTCAAATCACTCACCACAAAGCATTGCATGACAAAACAAGCATACCAACAGCAAGGCGACATGATCATGAGGCGACATGGCGCGTTGTGGTTGGCTAGAGGGCGGTGGCGGACATGTCTGATGGTGGCGCGGACATGCCCGACGGCGGGAGGAGGAAGAAGCTAGGGTTTGGACTAAGATTTTGGACTGGGAAGACCTTTATATAGGTAGAGGGAGTTTGGAGTGTCAAAATGAGGTGCGGTTTTCACCCACACGATCGTGATCGGACGACGGAGGACATGGAGATGGTTTAGATGGGTTATTGGGCTGCTTTGGAGGGGTGTTGGGCTGCAACACACAAGAGGCTTTTACGGTTACCTGGTTAACCGTTTGAGCATCAAACGGCCTCCAAATGGAACGAAATTTGACAGGCGGTCTACCGGTGGTGTATCCAGGCCACTTGGCAAATCTCGGACCATTCCAAGAAAGTTTAACACCTGCTCATGAAAAGAGACAAGAGGGGTGCGTTGGTGCATGTGGGAGTGTTGGATTGCGAAGCGGACAACGGGGAAAATGCTCGGATGCATGAGACGAACACGAATGCAAATGCGATGCACATGATGACATGATATGAAATGCATGACATGAACAGAATGCAAAACGAAATACAAAAACCCAACCACGAAGGAATATCATACCGCATCTCCGGAAATGACAAGAGTCGGAGTTACAAATATGGAAAGTTGTATCTAGGGCGTTACACAAACCCACTTTCAATATTATTGCATACATTATAATCAATTTCATATTCATCATGGGGCTTAAATAAAATTTCAAGATCAAAAGAAGAATCACCCCAATCATGATCATTGCAACTAGTAGACATAGCAAAACTAGCATCCCCAAGCTTAGGGTTTTGCATATTATATTATACTATCATCATTGAAATCATGCTTTTTATTCAGAGATCCATCGTGAATCACTCCATAAAGTACTTCATCATAATTTTCAGATTCACAAATTGCAATCAAAACTTCATAAAGATAATCTAGTGCACAAAACTCACTAGCAATTGGTTCATCATAATTGGATCTCTTAAAAAGATTAGCAAGCGGATGAGGATCCATAGATCTTAGGTTCTTTGTTTAGCAATAAATAAACAACTATTCTAACCAAACGAGCCAACGAGCCAAGTGAGACATCAAAGCAAACGGGAAAGAGGCGAACAGAAAAGAGGGCGAATAAAATGGCAAGTGTGAAGTGGGGGATAGGAAAACGAGAGGCAAAAGGCAAATAATGTAATGCGAGGGATAAGAGTTTGTGATGGGTACTTGGTATGTCTTGACTTGAGCATAGACTCCCCGGCAACAGCGCTAGAAATCCTTCTTGCTACCTCTTGAGCACTACGTTGGTTTTCCCTTGAGGAGGAAAGGGTGATGCAGCAAAGTAGTGTAAGTATTTCCCTCAGTTTTAGAGAACCAAGGTATCAATCCAGTAGGAGGCCATACGCAAGTCCCTCGTACCTACACAAACAAATAAGAACCTCACAACCAACGCAATAGAGGGGTTGTCAATCCCTTCATGGTCACTTACGAGAGTGAGATCTGATAGAGATGATAAGATGATATTTTTGGTATTTTTATGATAAAGATTAAAAGTAAAGAATGCAAAATGAAAGGTAATAGAAATAGCTTGTTGACGGAAGATTAATATAATGGAGAATAGACCCCGGGGCCATAGGTTTCACTAGTGGCTTCTCTCAACATAGCATAAGTATTACGGTGGTGAACAAATTACTATCGAGCAATTGATAGAAAAGCGAATAATTATGAGAATATCTAGGCATGATCATGTATATAGGCATCACGTCCGTGACAAGTAGACCGACTCCTGCCTGCATCTACTACTATTACTCCACACATCGACCGCTATCCAGCATGCATCTAGAGTATTAAGTTCATAAGAACAGAGTAACACATTAGGTAAGATGACATGATGTAGAGGGATAAACTCAAGCAATATGATATAAACCCCATCTTTTTATCCTCGATGGCAACAATACAATATGTGTCGTTTCCCTTTCTGTCACTGGGATCGAGCACCGCAAGATTGAACCCAAAGCTAAGCACTTCTCCCATTGCAAGAAAGATCAATCTAGTAGGCCAAACCAAACTGATAATTCGAAGAGACTTGCAAAGATAACCAATCATACATAAAAGATTTCAGAGAAGAATCAAATATTGTTCATAGATAGACTTGATCATAAACCCACAATTCACCGGATCTCGACAAACACATCGCAAAAAGAGTTACATCGAATAGATCTCCAAGAAGATCGAGGAGAACTTTGTATTGAGATCCAAAGAGAGAGAAGAAGCCATCTAGCTAATAACTATGGACACGAAGGTCTGAAGTAAACTACTCACACATCATCGGAGGGGCCATGGAGTTGATGTAGAGGCCCTCCGTGATCGATGCCCCCTCCTATGGAGCTCCGGAAAAGGCCCCAAGATGGGATCTCTTGGGTACAGAAGGTTGTGTTGGTGGAAATAGGGTTTCATGGTGCTCCTGGATGTTTTCAGGGTATATGAGTATATATAGGAGGAAGAAGTAGGTCGGTTGAGCCACAAGGGGCCCACGAGGGGGGAGGGCGCGCCTAGGGGGGTAGGTGCGCCCCCTACCTCGTGGCCTCCTTGGTTGTTTCTTGACGTCCACTCCAAGTCCTCTGGATCACATTTGTTCCAAAAATCATGTTCCCGAAGGTTTCATTCCATTTGGACTCCGTTTGATATTCCTTTTCTGTGAAACACTGAAATAGGCAAAAAAAATAACAATTTGCACTGGGCCTTGGGTTAATAGGTTAGTCACAAAAATAATATCAAAGTGTATAATAAAGCCCATTAAACATCCAAAACAAAATATATAATAGCATGGAACAATCAAAAATATAGATATGTTGGAGATGTATCACGCGCGCGGGAAAAAGCAGACGGGCGTGTGCTAGTTTTGGCGCGCGGCGTCTGGCGCGCTTTATGAAATCCAACGCCCTCCCACCGCTTTGTGCCTTGCCACCGCTCTTTCCCCGCTCTGTGCCTCACCACCGCTCTCTCCCCGCTATGCCCCTCGCCACCGCTCTTTCTCGCCTCGCTGCCGCGTCGCCAGGAAACTTGGGGATACCGCGGCGTCCGTGCACGCCCCTCCGGAGGCTTCTCCGCCGAGATCCCGTTCCGCGGGATGCGCCCCGGCCTCGGCAATTTCGACACCGCCAAAGAGGCTGCCCGCAAGTACGATGCGGTGGCGTGGCGCCTCTGGTGGCCTCATAGAACATTGAACTTCCCCAATGTGCCGATGCAGGAGCGGGTGCAGGATCTCGCGCCTCTGCCGCGGATTATCACCGATGAGGATCGTCGCGACCACCAGAGGCAGGAGCACCATCTCGGCATCGCCGATATGGACGAGGAAGCCATGGCGCTGCGGAGCCAACGCTTCCCGCAGGACATCATCAACAAGCACGAGTTCTACGCGCAAAGCAGGGCGGAGCGAGCTGCCTATCGCGAGGACAAGCGTACGCGAAAAGCGGACACTCAATTCAACATGAGGCTAGGAGCAACGCCACCCTGGGAATCCGACGATGACCGGTATCTTCACGCCTACATTGAGATGTCGGAGGAGGACATCACCGAGGAGGAGTCGGACGACGAGGAGTAGTTGAACTATCTTTTTTTTATCTATGGTATATCTATGCTGAGAACTATCTATGTCTCTACTCTCTAGTCTCTACTCTCTATCTCTACTTCTCGATCTCAGCACTGTAAACGCATTTTTAAAGCGCCACGCGTTGCGCTTCTGTTGGAGATGCTCTAACATGGCTGACGAGTGCTTTAATGTTGCCCACAAGATGCGTGAGTATTACTAGTATATTTTTCTTGCCATGTTGAGATTTTAAAACCACGAGTGCAAACATGCAGAGGAGCAAGGAAGACCAAACATGGGATATTGGGGACATCTTCAAGGAGCGTGGCAAGTTAAAGAGGAGCTGCACCAAACCTGTAAAACGAGCTTTGGTAAGTAACACCCTTTCAATTACTTTCATTTAGCCTCGTGTTCTTCGATGTGTATATGTTGTAGTTCCTGTTTCTCTTTTGCCCTGTGTTCTTCGATGTGTAATAAGAAGAGTATTAATCGTCCTAGTGCTTTCGTTTTTAGCTTGATGTAGGAAGTGGGTGTTCTCACCTTATAGTCTATTTTTATATTTTTCCTTTTGAATTCACTTCTTCGAGTCCTGTTTATCTGGCTTCTACTAAATGTATATGGGTTTCTCTCAGTATTGATCTAAAAAAGAAGTAACTTCATGTCAGGATGTAGTTCCTATGAGGGAAGTATGGTCAACCTCGAGATCATGTTTCCAAAATGAGGCTGGATTACACACAAGGTGCCAGTTCCCTAATGATGTTGGATTAGACACAAGGTGCAAATTCCCATATGATGCTGGATTACACACAAGCCAGGTGGATTCATCAACTGTCCGTGTCCTCGTGGCTCTAGTAAAGGCTGAAAGGAAGCATGCAGCATCCCTTGAGAATGTAGCTGAGTTCCTGAAGAAGCGAAAAGAGCAATTAGATGCTCTCTTCACCCAAGCCAAAGCATAGATGGAATAAGCCAGAAAGAAGCTAGCAGAGGCAGAGCAGGCTAGGCGTGTCCTGGTATCTAAAACTGTTGTCAATACAAATTTTCCTTCATAATAGCTAGGTTAAAATGTTTATCTAGTTAGCATGCCTGTTGTGATGTCCGTGCATCTACTGATGTGGCACAAAATAATTTTTTTAGGGTCATGTAATAACAGCAATTACTTTCCAAACAATAACAGACAAAGCATTGGACATGGTATAGTTCACGCGCAAGCCCAACATTCCAAGTTCAACTTCCACATCAAACTCATGTTCACAGATATCTGCACATTCATAGATAATCTCCACAACCATATTTCACTTCAAAGCCAAAAAAATGTGAGGAGAGTATAAATAAAGAAAAACCTCTAGTTCCTGCTACCAGTGCGAGCACAACAAGTCAAGACCATGCGTAATTAATTATATTTTGATCATTTTTTGTGTTCTAAAATGCCTGTCGGCTCGCAGAAGGACGTGTTGCCGGCACACGCGCGGATCTAATGGAGGCAGGAGGGGCGTCTGAAGCCGGTTGCATGCGGCGAGGAGGCATGTTCAGCCAGGTCTGCAGCGAGTGGGGCCCTCTTGGTCGGTGTGCCGATTCAATGCCTGCGTTATGAGAGGTCATGTCCGTGTCAGAGAAATCACTCCCTCTAGTCCTTTTTTGTTTGGGTATAACAAAATATCGTTTTCCATTCACATTTCTCTACTCTTATAAAAAAACAGAGTTGGTGTTGATGGTGTGCCTGCCATCCTGCAATATAGGTCGTCCGATTTCTATCTGACGGATAGGAAGGAAACTATGGCAATTTTGCAAAAAGATACCCACACCCCTCTCCACATTTGCAAATAAGGCCTTCCCTCATTCATCCTTTTCTCTCACAAGATAAACTACTCATATAAATGCATCTTGATGTTTCGTGCAACACATGGGCATCTTGCTAGTTACAAGTAAAATTCGTGGACAAACTTTGACCCAAAATACGAAGGGAACTAGTAAACCAGGATGAGGTAGTAGTTTTTTTTTATCAAAGAAGGGTTTCCCCCTTCCGATTTTCATTACTGAAAACCAACATCTAAACCATAGTATTTTCCCTAGAACTACCAGGTTCAACATCTCGCAACATAAACCCATACAACCATACGCCAAGGAGGTAGTAGTTATGAATTCCATTTTCGCTCCATACCAATCATTCTAAAAACTACTTAAGTACTTATAACGCGCCATTGAAAATCAGAACTCTTACCCCGCTAAAAATGATATTTTAAACGTGGCTACCCGATCTGTGGCAACTGGCGAGCCACTGCCTCCAGGTCATTCATCTGTGGTCCCGACCATCAACTCTTACGGATCAAATTATCACACGAGCTGACTATTCTACAAAGGTGCGCTCCACCACGTACCCGGTACCCGCGCATGCAGCAATCGTGCACCTAGGGTTTTAGGGTTTATTTACTAACGGTGCCTTTACGTAACTCTCATGTGTGCAAGACAACAAGAGACCGACTGCGTGCGTGCGCCTCTTCTCTTCGTATATGTACTCCACCGTTTGTCTGATGTCCAAAAAATTATACAGTAGTAATAACTACTAGCAATGTGTCAATGTGTTGCCACATGATCAAAGTAGATTAATACATATTCACCGATTTGATAGAAAAAAGAGTCTAGTTTTGAAATATGTGTATCACTAAACATATGTTATGTTTCACTCAAAATATATTCCTTTGGCGGTTTTGATGAGTTAAGGGAGGAATGTTATTGGTTTCAAGATTCGAGAAGTGGTATATCTCTAATTTCTATTCTTACTAGCAAGATGCCTATGCGTTGCACGAAACATCAAGATCTTGTGGGAGAAAAGGATGAACGAGGGAAGGCCTTATCTGCAAATGTGGAGAGGAGTGCGGGTAAATTGCCATAATTTCCTTCCTATCCGTTAGATATAGATCGGACGGCCTATATTGCAGGATGGCAGGCACACCATAATCACTGACTATGCTTTTTATAAGAGTAGATATAAAAAACAGAGTTGGTGATGATGGTGTGCCTGCCATCCTGCAATATAGGCCGTCCGATTTATATCTGACAGATAGGAAGGAAACTATGGCAATTTTGCAAAATGATACCCACACCCCTCTCCACATTTGCAAATAAGCCCTTCCCTCATTCATCCTTTTCTCCCACAAGATAAACTACTCATACAAATGCATCTTGATGTTCCGTGCAACGCAAGGGCATCTTGCTAGTTGTTGCAAAAAGCCCATGTGTGTGTGTTGGTGTGTGAGAGAGAGGGAGAGAGGAGGAGGATAGAGTGCATGTGTGACAAAGACACAAAGAGTGTGTGTGCGAGAGGTATCATCTTAAAATGAGGCGGTAGTGTGTGTGTGTGTGTGCACGATCGAGAGGTCGTGTCTCAAGAAGGGATGAAAAATCTACATAGATACAAGGAGCACGAGAGAGACATGTACGCGATAGTGGAAGCACGAATGCGGGGGTGTATAAACCTATCTGGAGGCTAGTCGATCAATGATTGTGAGAGAAATACGAGTCGGGGTGCGAAAGCGAGAGTTTTGTGTGTGTGCGAGAGAGACGGTAGTCGGGAAGGAGAGTGGAAGCATGAGTTGTGTGTGTGAGAGAGAGAGCGGGGGAGTTTGTCTGATCGGTAAACAAATTAATAATGTCAGTTTTATAACTGGGATGGAGACGGAAAGGAGACCGCAACAAATGTTGTGTCTGCAAGAGAGAGTAATTTTAGTGGTATGAGTCATATCTAGAGACATATAGGGTGTGTGAGAGAACCCCATAGAGAGAAAGACAAACTGAAAGATGAGTGAGACTGTGTGTGTGGCGGCAGTGACGTAGCCAAGCCCCGGGTAACAGGGGCCTTGGCCCGGGGCGTGGCAGTAACTTTCTTTGTTGACTGTAGCTAAAATTTCATTGTTCGGTATTGTTTCATAGTGTAGTACTGAAGTTGGCACTGGATGTGTCGTTGTGCTGGCTACGCCACTGTGTGGCGGTGAAAAAGAAAGCTTAGGTACCTAGTGATACCAGAGAATGGTAGATACGTGAGATATAATGAAAACCGTCTAATGTATAATGATAGGGAGAGTGTGACACTTCTCAAGGGAGACGTCGAGAGACCATGTTTGCGAGCATGCGAGAGAGATGGGCGTGAAAGGAGTCAATATAAAAGGGATTCAAATATTTGAATTCGAGATGATGACACATGTAATTCATACTTGAACCAAAATTGATCTATCAAACATGCATACTCATATGAATTCACGCGCATCTATGTTTTAATATGTAGATATTACTAATCCATACATTTTAGTAGAACATAATTTGGTTTAATTTTTTTTGAATTCAACCTTATGATTTTGAGATCATTGTATTTGTAAGTCATATTATACATATAAAGGAGCAGAATTCTTTGTTGTGCTTTTGAAAGTATATATTAAAAATGATATATATAGAATTTTATTCCAATCGAAAATGGATCCCGCCCGAACAAAAATAGAATACAAGCTGGATTCGAATTGAGTTGGCACAATAAACGTGCACTCTTGCTCTGCAAAAATTTGAACGAAGCGGGGAAAGTCATAGTAACCACCCGAAACCAAAATCTGCGAGATGGAAATTACTGCCTATCCCTCACACGCAAAGCCTATCGGCTCGATTTCTATAGGTTTTGATAGGGGTAGGTTTGTAATTTCACTCAAACGTGACATAACCGCCTCTCACCCAGATTCATACACGGTGGGCACCAAAACACAGTGTCTCCTCGGCCGAAATTGAATCCCTCCCCGATTCATACATGATGGGCGCCAAAAACAAACTCTCGTCGGCAAATATTCAGTGTATGAGAGATTACCATCCTATACCCAACCGACTAATATTGTTGTGATGTAGGAAATTTTAAACGGGGGCTAAGTTTGTAAATTTCCTCGCATTTGAGACAAGCGCACCCTGAAGACATGGTTCCCCTTCCTCTCTCCCTCCATTTCCCCATTCATACTCCGTGGGCGCCAAAACACGCTCTCCACCCCAGCCTCCTCTGTCCGCCACCCCATCCACCGCCGTCCTCCTCCACCATGTCGGAGCTGATACCCTGACACCATCGTCCACTACAAGAGATCGACCTCTCTCATCCACGGCTCCGGACTGGGATCCTTGCATCTCGTCCTCTCGCTTCATCCCCGTCGTCGTCCACCTTGTCGGTGCCGCTCCTACGACCGTCTCGTCCACTGCACCCCGCCGCCACCGTCTACCCTCCTAGATCTGCTTCCACGCCACCGACAGCCATCGCTACCACAGCACCGTCAAATTCTCAGCAGATGCATACACGGCGTCGCACCAGAGGCGGTACTCTTTCGTATCCACTCAACTTATTTATCGTGGCAAGGAAATAGATCGACATTGCTTTACTCTGATTTATTGTCCATCACTTACTTGTTAGTTGAAAGCAAACATTGGTTGCGAAGTTGCCTTTGTCTGGTTTGCACCTTCAGATCCGCCATGGCATGCTCAACACTATACTCACAATGCTTATGGTTTTCCCCTTTTATATTCCACACTAGTTAAATGACAGCAGACTAAATTTTAAAATTGGGTCAGTCGATTTTTGAGAGCTCGCCAGAGTTCGCCGGTGCAAAGGAAGGGGCTCGGGCGAGGACGGTGGTTGTGGGAGCGGTGGTGGGGCCTTGCCAAACGAAGAAAACTCAACGTGGGTGGGGGCGGGGGTGGGGGTGGGGTGGCGGAGGAACACATGCGGTGGGGGCGGTTCAGGGGAGGACGGGGGGTCGGGGTCGGTGGTTCGGCCGGCAGCCCGTGCGGTGTTTTGTATGGGAAGAGTCAGAGACGAGGAAGAAGAAGGGTTAGGAGATGTGATCTTCATCCAACCGCCTAAAATGGTCGACTGACCCAAATGACAAAGTCACGCGACTTGCATGTAGACATGCATTTATATTTAGTACCATCATCATACCTGCTTAGCACTGCTCCTGAATCCATCAAGCTAAACAACATGCCACTCATAATTCCAAACTTGTTGCTCAAATACGAATCTGATATGATGCTAATGTTACTAAAACAGATAACATTTAATTGGTCAGCTAATGTTCCTACTTTACTTTCGAAAAGCACGTGCACCACATATAGAGAGATAGCAGGGAGTTGCATCCTTAATGCGGTATGGTTCATCATGTGTGGGCACTGCACAATGAACATTTTATTATCCAAAATTTGCTTGCTCTTCTTTAGCATGTTCCTCTTCCGTTCTTCTTTAATAAGTACTCTCTCCGTTCCTGGATACAAGTCTTTGTATAGATTCCACCATGGACTACATATGGAGCAAAATGAGTGAATCTACACTCTAAAATGTAAATGTATACATCTGTATGTGATCCATAGTGAAATCTCTACAAAGACTTATATTTTGGAACGGAGGGAGTATGATAGTATTACAGTATGTTCCTTGTAGTGAAGATGAGCAGGGACATTGGCACTATAGAGGTCTATACGGTCGGTTGTGATGGACACTTTGAACTCTTCGGTCCTCTTTGATTCGTAAGATTTTGAAACATAGGAATAGGATTTGTAGTGGCCTGCCCACTTGAATCCTATAAGATGAGCAAGGAAATGCGGGGAGCTGTGTCGCCTTTGAGAGTTACACTGATATTAACGGTACCGCACCTTTAGTTGAAGAGAGCTGGTATTCAAAGCCTTTCTAGCCATACCGGCAATACTAGCACATATATTCCAGCAAGTTCCACTTTGCTGATTTTACTCCTGATGCTTACGGTTTTCCCGTTATATCTACACTATGATCTGTGTAGCTGCTTTGTGTCACACTAGTAGCAGTCCACTCTTGAAGCTAAACAACACACCAATCATAAGTCCAAAGCTTACTTCTTCAAATACGAATTGTGATATGATACTGATATTAGTTAACAGACACACATTTAATTGGCCAGGTAATGCTCCCACTTGATTTCCCAAATGCATGTGGCCATATATAGAGAGATAGCATGGAATTGCATTTCTTTGGGCATTGTGATTCATCATGAGTGGGCAACCAACATTCTATGCAATGAGGCTGAACCTAAATAATATGCTTCCTCTTCTATTGTTTAACATGTTCCTCTTTTGTTATTCTATATTTAGTACGTACAGTATGTCCTTGTCAGGAAGGGGAGCAGGGACATCTGCAGTCAACAGCTGATAGAGCTGGCCTGTACGAGATCGATAGGCTTTCAATTAGTAGCGGCAATACAACACCGTATTTTCCAGCCAGTTCCACTTTCCCGATTTATATATCGTGGTTATGATGTACCCCTTTTATGTACACTATGATCTGCCTAGTTGTTGTGTGCTCTTGTTATCATGGTTTGGCAATAAACTCTCTATATAGTATATTATGAACCTATCATCTGCCAACTATCCTTACTTCTGGAGCCTATTTTTTTATGTACTTGTGCCAGATTATATTAATGCACACACCATATTACAGCACACATGAGCTCTCTCATCAGAATCCAGTGATAGCACACAAGGGTTTTCAGGGGCGCCCCTATATTAGAATATCCTCTACATTACAAAGATAATCTTAGTACTATTTATGTTTTCATGGTTCTCATATATTATACATAATTACAGCGAATATCAGAATCCGCGCATCAGAAGAATATTGTGGAACACTGCAATGACTTACAAAATTGGCACCAAGGCATTGAGTGCCATTCTGGATGCAATGAGACTCATACGCTCCCCACATGTAGATTCTTGTTCAGAATATGATCCTAATGACTATTCTAACCTCGAGGAGTCAAAGGCAGATGGCCTATCCTGTTCACCCATCAAGGTGCCTGTTCTAATTTGGCAAGGTTTTATTGATTAAGTATATCTTGCATTTCCTCTACTTTGTTACACGGCCATCTGCTTAGTTTACTCATCATATATGTCAAGATGACATGCCCATCCATTATCAATACATATTCCATCTGTCATCATACCATGTTTTTCCACTCAAATGATGTTCTTGTGCATCAGGCATAAAAATAGGTAGAGGGTGATTGTCGAACCTGAAGGAGCACCAGCAAAGTCCTTGAAAAACGTGGCGGTGCCGGAGAAATCAGACAGCACCTCACTTATATTGGTTGTACAACTAGTGACACAATAGGACAGACTCCAGCAGACTGTACCCATACTTCACTGGCCACACCACTAACCCCACCACACAGGACGTGCACTCCAGCAAAAGGTATGCCGATTTCAGTTGCCATAGCGCCAGTCGTACCATAGAAAAATCCCACTCCAGCAAAAAGTACAGCAAGTCCACCGGCCGAAGACCTATCCCAATTGCATAGACGACCAATTCCTGCAGATTGGAACCCCATTCCAGTTATTCCCAGTTTAAAAGACAATGATTTCAATGTTGTTAGGGACTACGTGCATATATTCCCATCATTGGAAGATTATAGTGAAGACAAACGCCATTTTCACATCTTCCTGTCCCACTTACGTGTAAGTGCTATTATTCATGGTGATTATTTTCCTGTTTTCTACTGATTGAACACATCAATGATTTACATTACATTGTTGTAAGTAGGTGAGGGTCATTCTGGATAAACATGACGAGAAAAGCTTGCTTGCGCTTTTCAAGGAAGCAGTGCAGCAGTATCGGTGTTACCCGAGGAAATCACACTTTGATGGCAAGTCTATAAATGAATTTCCGGTGAAGTCTCCTATCTAAATAAGACATTGAATGGAAAAACCTTGTTATGCACTGGTCTCATTCCCAGGATGAGGTACTGTCTATGATATCACATGACAATTTGAACTTTTACTTTTCTACATGTGCCTTATGGATCTTTTTTGCAGGAAATCGGCTCGAAGAAGAATTCTGGTTTGAAAAGAAGGACAGGATATTGCAAATATGCTGCCCGCTGCTTTGCTCTTGTTAGTACCTGTTGTCCTGCATCACTATACTTGCATTCATACCTGGTTCATTATGTGACAGCAGTATGCATGATAGCTTGCTTATCAATTGTTCGCTCCAAATTATCTTATCTATATGAATGGTTACATCAGTGTAGAGTATATCCAATGCCAATAAAAATTTTTAGCTCTGCATTGTTCTTGTAAGTACTTGTTGTCCTTTATTAGTGTACTTATATTGACAGGTAGTTGTTCATGTACCATCACTCTGCAGCTTATTTTCCTTTGCCCTCCATTTTCTATGCATCAGATATATATTTACTCTTACCATAAGGTTGGATAACACTGATGGTCCTGAAGAAGTTTAGCCTTGCATTGCTCTTGGTTGTACCTTTTGCCTGTATCGTTGTACTTACATTTATAGCTACTTCGTTATGTAGCATCACTCCTCATCTTATCTTAAATATTCTCCATTTTTTCTTATATTATCA
>NC_041384.1:421761164-421795417 GCF_002162155.2 Triticum dicoccoides
ATAGAGCCTGTCTTCACCAATAATGTAAGTTTGTCCTTCTCAAGCCTTCAAACTTTTTTGTGTATATTTGGTTAGGCATGATTGCGATAGCTGTTTATTTTTTGTGTTTGCATCAAGTTGCATGTTTAAAGTTTATTATGTAGTTCATCAACAAAAGTTTATCCTTCTCAATTTAAGTTTTCAGTTGTACAACCAAGTTCCTTCTTCATACCATGTAAATTAAACTATACAGAGAAAGTGATCTTCTTTTGCACTACATGTATGCTTCTGTTCTTGATCTGTAATCCAGTGATGTGGTGAACCCACCCACTACAGCACAATGCCATATTCTGCAATGTCTTAACTATGAACAATGTCATATCATTCTATTATTATTTAAACCGTCTCTTTATTTTCCAATCTGAAATGGAATAAATTGACAACACACTAAAAATTGATACTTATGAGTTCTTGATGTGTAATCTAGTGGTGTCGTGAAGCTGCCAACTCCTTCATAATGTCATTTCCTGTCATGTCTTAACCTGAACAATACCATATTGTGTTAATGCTATTTTAAACTGTGTCACTTATTCGTTAGTAAGAAATGTGATGAATTGTCAGCACTGATACTTATATGTGCAAAACCTGTCATCTGTCTGCTTGTTTATCTTTCAGAGTGAGGAGGATATAAGTGCCAAACAAGCGCAGTCTCATCAGCTTGCTCAGCTGCTTGTGTTGCAGCTCCCGAGCAGGGCTAACCTTTCTTGAACTCTATTGAAGTGCTGTCAGTTTTGTATATTATTTTGTTGGGGTGTTTATTTGCACTGGTGGCGATCTTTGATGCCCGGTGTATGTAATCTGATGTCTACTTGTGCTTTATTATCATAGTGGCAAACTTTGATGCACAGTGGATGTAATATGTCGTAATTTCTTTATTATATAGTCTAGGTTTTTTCTTATTCATGATGTTGCAGTTATTTTACTCTATATATATCATGTCTTCACAATAAACCGGCTAAACCATAAAATTGTGGTACATAATAGGGTTGTCATGCAAATCACTACATAATATGTCCGTTAACAGGCCTAAATGTAAACTGGCCCACTAGTAGATCCGGGCCTCTAATAGGCCGAGTAAACCGTCGGCCCTATTTTCGCAACAAAACTCGATGGGCTTTTAGGAGGCTGGAAAGTAGGTTGGGCCTGAAATGTGCCGAACATCTCACGGGCCGGCAGCAGTCCGAAATAGACCCCGGCCCATGATTGTGCCAATCACATCACGGGTCGTTAATAGGCCAAAATTGTCTCGGTCCTTATTTGGCCCAATCAGATTATCGGTTGTGAGCAGGCCCGATGCAAACCGGGCCGTAGTTAGGCCCAACTATATGACGGGCTTTTAACAGGTCGAAATAAATATAGGGCCGAAATGTTAAATAGTCATTTAACAGGCTGAAACTAATATCAGGCCGAATTACTAAATGGGCCTTTAGCAAGTGGGCCCAAAAGCCTAGTGTCTAGTTGACGGGCCGAATCTGATATGGGCCATAATTTAGCTCAAAGCCTCTTAAAGGGCCGGATCTGATCTGGGCCATAATTTGGCCCAGAACATGGTAGGCTTTTAATGGTCCGGATCTCATATGGGCCTTTATTGGGCCCGGAACGTGGCAGGTTGTTAATGGACCGGATCAAATATGGGTCGGCATTTGGCCCAAAACATGGCAGCCTGTTAACAGGCTGGCCCACTAGTGTCCTCAAAATCTTGTGGGCCTTTAGCTGGGCCGGCCCATTATGGTCGGTGAGGGAGTCCTGGATTAGGGGGTCTCCGGACAGCCGGACTATATCCTTTGGCCAGACTATTGGACTATGAAGATACAAGATTAAAGACTTCGTCTCGTGTCCGGATGGGACTCTACTTGGCGTGTAAGGCAAGCTAGGCAATACGGATATGTATATCTCCTCCTTTGTAACCGACCTTATGTAACCCTAGCCCCATCCGGTGTCTATATAAACCGGAGGGTTTTAGTCCGTAGGACAACATACAATCATATGATAGGCTAGCTTCTAGGGTTTAGCCTCTCTGATCTCATGGTAGATCAACGCTTGTTATACTCATATCATCAAGAACAAGAAAGCAGGACGTAGAGTTTTACCTCCATCAAGAGGGCCCGAACCTGGGTAAACATCGTGTCCCCTGCCTCCTGTTACTATCCGCATTAGACGCACAGTTCGGGACCCCCTATCCGAGATCCGCCGGTTTTGACACCGACATTGGTGCTTACATTGAGAGTTCCACTATGTCATCACCATAACGCTTGATGGCTCCTTCGATCATCGCTAGCGATGCGGTCCTGGGTGAGGCTTTCCTCCCCAGACAGATCTTCATATTCGGCGGCTTTGCACTGCGGGCCAATTCGCTTGGCCATCTGGAGCAGATTAAGAGCTACGCCCCTGGCCATCAGGTCAGATTTGGAAACTTGAACTACACATCCGATATCGACGGAGACTTGATCTTCGACGGATTTGAGCCCATGCCAGACGCGTCGCGCAGTCACGACGAGCAAGACGTAACTCTACCGTCGGACAGTGTTCGGGAGACCGCATCCGCAGCTACTCCGACCTTTAATCCGGAGCAAGTCGCGCCATCCGAGAGCAGAGGGATGGACCCCGCCATGGAGGCCGCACTCTCAGTGGCGATAGAGCCGGATACTGACTTCACCCCATACGAGAGCCGTGCCGCCAAACCACTGGATTTATCCCCGGCCATGGACTCTGAGCCGCCTACATCTGTGCCTGTCGAAACCGACGGGGCACCGATCATGGAGTTCACCTCCGCGGATATCTTTCAGCACTCACCTTTCGGAGATGTGCTAAATTCGTTAAGGTCTCTCTCCCTGTCTGGAGAACCCTGGCCGAACTATGTCCGTCTAGAATGGGATGCGGACGATGAAGAAATTCGCTGCCTACCCACCACCCACTTAGTAGCCACTGTCGACGACTTAACCGACATGCTCGACTTCGACTCCGAAGACATCAACGGTATTGACGATGATGCGGGAGACGAACAAGAACCACCGCCCACAGGGCGCCGGACCGTTACTTCATCACATGACGTATACATGGTGGACACCCCCAAAGAAGCCAACAGCGATGAGACAGTGGAGGATGACACCTCCAAGAAGCAACCCAAGCGTCAACGTCAGCGGCGCCGTTCTAAGTCCCACCATAGCAAGAATAGCGATAACAGGAAGAGACGACAACTGCACCACCCCGGTGGCAGAACACGATCAAGACGGAAACTGCAAACATAGTACGGATCTGACGTCCGAACACGATGACGCCAAAGATAAGCCTCATCAATCCCCGTCTAGGGAAGAAAATAGTCCGGATGAAGATGCACCCATCATCCCAGAAACACACTTGGAGCAAGAGAACCTCCGCAGAACGCTTATTGCCACAGCGAGAAGCCTGAAGAAACAGAAGCAAAGGCTCAAGGTCGCACAAAATACGCTCAACAGCAAGTGGAACAAAGTAACAAAGTATGGTGGAAGTTACCATCCAAATAGCTATCCAAAGCGCAAGCTATTACTGGAATTCGACGATGAGGCTTTAGTGCCCATACAGCCGAAAAGCAATACGGCCAACCGGCCGGATCCACCACCCTGTGAACGTGATAGAGCGGCTAACAAGTTCACGCATAAGTCAACACACGATCTACGTGAGAACTTGCGTCAAAAATCCGGCGCGACCAGATCTATCTATGGATCTAGGAAGCGCGCTACGGTACACAACCACCACCGAATACCACAACCGTCTGAACACCATGGCGCATCCAAATACAGGGGTGCTGCACATCCCTTATGTTTCACTGATGAGGTGCTGGATCACGAATTCCCAGAGGGATTCAAGCCGGTGAACATAGAGGCGTATGACGGAACCACAGACCCTAGAGTCTGGATAGAGGACTTCATCCTCCACATCCATATGGCTCGTGGAGACGATCTCCATGCCATTAAATACTTGCCCCTCAAGCTTAAAGGGCCAGGTAGGCACTGGCTGAAATGCATCCCTGAAAACTCAATTGGAAGTTGGGAGGAGCTCGAGGACGCTTTCCGGGCCAATTTTCAAGGGACTTATGCCCAACCTCCGGATGCAGACGATTTAAGTCATATAATCCAACAGTCCGAGAGTCCGCCCGAAAGCTTTGGAACAGGTTCCTCACCAAGAAGAACCAAATTTTCGACTGTCCAGACACTGAAGCCTTAGCAGCTTTCAAACACAGCGTCCGAGACGAATGGCTTGCCAGACACCTCGGTCAAGAAAAACCAAGAACAATGGCAGCCCTAACAAGCTTGATGACCTGCTTTTGTGCGGGTGAGGACAGCTAGTTGGCCCGTAGCAGCACCAGCGACCCAAGCACATCCGAAGTCAGGTATGGCAATGGTAAACCATGAAGCAACAAAAACAAGCGTCGAAATAAAGAAGGTAGCCCAGATAACATAGCGGTAAACGCCGGATTCAGGGGCTCTCGACCAGGTTAGCGAAAAAAGCCTTTCAAAGGCAGCAGAGAAGGACAATCTGGCCTAAACAAAATTCTTGACAAACTCTGCCAGATTCATGGCACCCCAGACAAACCTGCAAATCATACCCACAGAGAATGTTGGGTCTTCAAGCAGGCCGGTAAGCTAAACGCCGAACACAAAGGGGAAGAGACACCAAGCGAAGACGAGGATGAACCTCGCTAGCAAAGCGCCGGAGGACAGAAAAAGTTCCCACCAGAGGTTAAAACAGTAAACGTGATCCAGGTGACAAAGAGGAGAAGAAATCACGCACTCCAATGCACATGCACCATAGAGCCTGTCACTCCTAGGCCCAACCGCTGGTCGGCCTGCCTGATCACTTTCGATCGCAGGGATCACGATACACATATCCGACGTGAAGGACTGACGGCCTTGGTGTTAGACCCAATAATAAATGGGTACCGTTTCACACGGGTCCTCATGGACGGCGGCAGTGATCTAAATCTGATATATCAGTACACAGTCCGCAAAATGGGGATAGACCCGACAAAAATAAGCCATAATAATACTACCTTCAAGGGAGTAATACCAGGCCAAGAGGCCCATTGCACGGGCTCTCTACTACTAAAGGTGGTATTCGGTTCTCCCGATAACTTCCAAAGCGAAACATTAACTTTTCACATCGCTCCATTCTGAAGTGATTTTCAATCACTACTTGGAAGGGCGGCTTTCGCTCATTTTAACGCAATACCGCATTATGCTTTTCTCAAGCTCAAGATGCCCGGTCCATGAGGCGTCATTACAATTAGCGGAAATACCAACCGTTCTTTACGTACGGAAGAGGACGCGGCGGCTCTAACAGCCGCGCACTAGACGGCCTCACCAACCAGAAAAAATGGCAGGTCGTCAAGACCACGGACACGGTTAGACGAGTCCGGCGTTCCATCATACATGCATGAGATTGGTTTTCGAACCCTCATAAAACGATACCAGGGGCTTCCTGTGTGTAATCAGGGCCAGCCCGGCTCAACTAGGCCTCTCTGGATTTTTGATAATTCACTCTTCTTTGTGGCACGACAACTTTCACCTAAGTCCTTTCCTTTTGCAGGTGACAATTGTGCTACACCCGTCCAGGACACGGCACAATAGAGATACAGGCGCAGACATGTAGCAAGGACCCGCCCAAAGGTTTCTTTTTAGATTAAGGCCCTACGTAAACCTTTTTTACTGTCTCTTGTTGCTCACATCCTCCGGATACTCCACACAAACGAGAAAGGATGCCGGCGTTATTGGCATGTGGCCACGCCAGGATTTTGCACGTACCTGGACACATGGGGTTTCTTATAAAGGGCATTGTTTAGCCCGGTATATGTTATAAAGACCAAACACCTTAGGGAGTGTTCGGCGTCGCGAGTTTGGCCCTATATGCATCAGCTTCGAATCATGTCTTTGGTCAAATGTTGGGTTTGCCCGGCTCCCACGTTTTGGTACCTTACGTTCCGTTATATCGGCTAAGGTAGCAATGGGAGAACTACTGCGATTGTGCCCTGGTTCATCCGGATGAGCACCTCAATAGAGAAAGCCGAAAACTGACTGCCATGATATAGCGAGAGACTGGTCAACCACTCAATGACTAATCAGAATCTTCGGGATTCCTCTGCATTAACGAAGGGCCGTTTCCCGGTCATGTACGTACGCGCCCCGTATTCGGACGAGCGCAGAAGTACCAGGGGCTATATAGTAGCCCCACTGTCAAACTCCTATGGCTAAGTGAAAGTGTTAAAGCAATATAGTCTGATTGCCTTGTTCGCTATGCTATCACCTCCTTAACGGACCAAGACGTTGGATCAAGTGTGGATATGCATCTTTTCCGAACACCCCCGCATTATATGCATGGGGGCAGAAGCCGACGACTGCAAACTTTCAGGTTATCTACATATATACATAAACAGCCGCACAGGAGGCATCATAGTACTTTCGGGCAAAAGTATAAATACATCCTTGATTAATTCAGAAAAACATTGTTTGTACAATGGGACTACATGTCACTAGAAAATAATATTCTTCGAGCACTAAGCCTCTATCGAGCGAGCACCTTCAAGGACTTCTTCAAAGTAGTGCTCGGCAGCCACTCGGCCTATGGCCGAACCCTGTGCCGCAACAGTGGTGGCCTCCATCTCCGCCCAGTATGTTTTGACACGGGCAAGGGCCATCCGCGCACCTTCTATGCACGCCGATCTCTTTACATCATCGATGCATGGCACATCATCAAGGAATTGTTGCACTAAGCTAAAGTAGCTATTAGGCCTTGGCCCTCCCGGCCACAGGTGATCCACAACGGACCTCATGGCAAGTCCGGACAACCTATGGAGCTCGGCCCAACCGGTCAATTGCTCATTCAGCAGCAGCGGACGGACTGGAGCGTGAAACTGTGACTAGAATAGCTTTTTCACTTCGGGACCTTTCTGATCCTTGAAGTACTCGGTTGCATCAGCAGCACTCGCAGCCAAATCCATGTACGCGTCCGCAGAACTCCACAGCCAGTCCAGAGGAGCATACTTCGGATCTTCGAACTTAGTCCGCAACAAGAAGGGCTTCCCAGACACGATATCTGCAGCTTGATTCAGCTCCTCCTTCGTCGCTCTAATTTTGGAGCAGGCTTCCTTGGCAGCCACTCGGGCCTTCTCCAGGTCCGCCGCCTTCACCCGGTTCTCTTCCTCAAGAAGCTGGTAATGATCAACAGCATCTTTTAACTCTACAGCCATCTCGGCTATTTTTTCCTTGCTCTCGCAATGCGCGGCCTGTTCGGCCCTTAACTCTTCGGCCGCCTTTAAAGCGGCCGCATTGCTACTCCTTGCTTTCTCCTTGGCTCGGGCAAGCTCCGCCCGAAGGATCTCCATGGTGGCAGCACCATTTGCAGTCACAACATATTAAAGATACTGGCATCATGCTGCTCTTATTATGTGACGATCACCAGAAAAATCACTCAACCTGTGCCTCGTCAAGCCGCTTGTTGACAAGCACGATGTCGGCATCTGCCGCATCCAGTTGCCGCTTTAGTTCGGCAAATCCATCGGTCCGGCTAGCCACCGGAACTTCAACCACCTGCACATAAAGGCGGTATGGATTACCTGGGACTATGATCCTCTGTTTGCCGCCGTTTTTGACGACAACCAGAGTCTCAGGGTGTAACACCCCGGATGTAATTTACCTTATTTGTATTCCAACTCTTGTCGTTTCCGGCACTAAGTTATGTTATTTCCTCGTTGTCGGGTTTTTGTCTCCGTGTGTTTTTGTCTTTGTCATGCATCTCATATCATGTCATCACGTGCATTGCATTTGCATACGTGTTTGTCTCATGCATCCGAGCATTTTCCCCGTTGTCCGTTTTGCATTCCGACGCTCCTATGTCACCCGGTGGTCCTTTCTACCTCTTTTCGTGTGTAGGGGTTAAACGTTTTTGGATTGGACTGATACTTGTCATGCGGCCTTGGTTTACTACCGGTAGACCGTCTATCAAGTTTCGTACCATTTGGACTTCGTTTGATACTCCAATGGTTAACCGAGGGACCGAAAAGGTCTCGTGTGTGTTGCAGCCCAACACCCTTCCAAAGTGGCCCAAAACCCACCTAAACCTGCTCGATCATCTAGAGCGTTCGATCATGATCACGTGGCTGCAAATCATGCTCAATTTGGAGCTCCCTAGCTCCCTCTACCTCTATAAATAGACTTCTCACCGAAATTTTCGGATCTTCCCCTACCCTAACCCTAGTCCATCTCGCCCCGCCGCCACCGGACATGTCCGGCCGCCACCGGACGAATCCCGCCGCCGCCTCCAGCCTACCAGCGCCTACCACGTGGCCTCCCGCCACCCACCGCCGCCCACGGCCCGCCGGGCCCGAGGAGAGCCCTCGCGGCCCAGGTCGCCACCGCTGCCGCCCGAGTCGTCCTCCTCCTCCCGTGCTTCGCCCGCGCCCCGCAGCCTTCTCCTCGCCGCTCGCCGCCACCTTGCCTCGCCGGCCGGAGCAGAGCGCCACCGCTGACGCCGCCTCTCCGCCGACATCATTCCTCCGCCGCCGTGTCGCGCCTCACCGCCCATCGTCTCGCCGGCCGCCACAGGGCCTCGCCGGCGACTTCTCCGCACCGGATCCGGCGCTCCCTCCTTGACTCCGGCCACCGCGGCTCCATTTCCGGCGATCCTCGGCGTCCGCTGCTACAGTACTACTACAGTGCCCCGGATCTAGATCTGGTACGAGGGTTGACTTCTCCCCGAAACCCTAACTTTTTAGTATTTTTCCGCATGCCATAACTCTACATCCGTAGCTCCGATTCGTGCGTGTAGCATATCAAAATGTTCATCTCGACGAGTACATCATTTCATCTCATTGCATCATTTTCATTGGAGCTCATCTTGATACACAAAATGCCGTTGGAAGAGGGCTATGTGATGATTATTTTAGATCTGTTTCGGTAAATGGCCTTTTGTCATTTTTGCCATGGTTAATGTGTGCATGCTATGATCCAGAGCTCTACATGTGTTTTGTAGAATGCCATGTTATCTTTACAGGGGTGTATGCCATGTATTTTTGTGATCTTTGTGGTGACTAGCACAAGCATGCAAAGTAGCTTACTCAATGATGCTGATTTCAGGGACTTGAATTTCACTAAGTCCATGTCCTGATTTTGTTGTTATGCCATATGTTCGTGTTGTTTCCTAGTGATCCGTGCCTCTTTTGAGGATGATCAGTAAGGATGTTTTGTTAATATTGTGGTTCTCTATCCAGCCATGTCTTTGTTTGCATTTATGGAGCACCCTAGCTTGAGTCAATCGAGCTCTACTTCTGCTATAAAATGTTCCTGGTAGATTGTTGACATGTTTAGCCATTTTGCCGAGGATGTTGCTATTGATCTGTGCATGCTATGGTGTTGTTCTTTCCATGTCTAGCTTCTATGCCATTTCTTCTTCATGGCTGTATGATTAGTTTGTCATGCCATGCTCTGTAGTGAGTGCATCGATCTCGTAAACATGCCTACTTGTTAATCTGTTTGCATGCTCCAGTTTTTCTCTAAGTCTAAATCTGTTTATGTTTTTGCTATGTTCACATGCTTGCAATTGTATTTTCTGATCCCTTTTGGCTCAAGGTCACTAAGGGACTTTTGTTATATGCTTTGAGTAGCTTCATGCCCTGCCTTGATTTGCCATGATATGTTTCTGTAGCATGTAGTTTCCGTGCTCTAAACATTACTTCCTGATGACAAATTCCTGACTTGTGTTATTTTCACTAAGTCTAAAACTAGTAATCTTTTGCACTTTTTCCATGCTTGTTTGAACCTGTTAATGAGTGAATTAGCCGTATCTCAGTGTTCATATTTTGTCAAGCATCATGAGTGGATCCCTGCCATGTATTTTGTTGTCATGTTGGAGTGCTGTAGCATGTTGTTCTTGATGCATTTAGTAGGCTACTTGCTGTTTATCGCAGACCGGTGCCATATTTGTTTTGCTTGCCATTTCCAAACCGTGCATCCGATTCCGGTGATCTTTATATCGATTTCAACCGAAATCACCTCACCTTTCCAGTGGCACTCCTGGATTTTCAAGTTGAGGCCATATTCAATCATTCCTTTGCAAATCATGCATATGCATCACATATTGCATCCCGCATACCATACCATGTTTGCATCATGTTGCTTGAGCATTGCACGTGGTTGACTGTGTTCCCTTTTTCTTGTTGTCTTGTTTGGGTAGAGCCGGGAGACGAGTACGTGAACGAGGAGCCCGTTGAGTACGCTTATGAGGATCAAGGCAACTCTGAGAATTTTGTAGGCAAGATGACCATACCCTCGAAATCACTTCTATCTTTCCTTGCTAGATGCTCGCTCTCTTGCTATGCCTATGCTACGATACCAACCACATTGCTTATCATGCCTCCCCAATTGCCATGTCAAACCTATAAACCACCATGTCCTAGCAAACCGTTGTTTGGCTATGTTACCGCTTTGCTCAGCCCCTCTTATAGCGTTGCTAGTTGCAGGTGAAGATTGGAGAATGTTCCTTGTTGGAACATGTTTTATTGTTGGGATATCACCATATTATCTTGTTTATCTTAATGCACCTATATACTTGGTAAAGGGTGGAAGGCTCGGTCTTATGCCTGGTGTTTTGTTCCACTCTTGTCGCACTAGTTTCTGACATATCAGTGTTATGTTCCCGGATTTTGCGTTCCTTACATGGTTGGGTTATAATGGGAACCCCTTGACAGTTCGCCTTGAATAAAACTCCTCCAGCAATGCCCAACCTTGGTTTTACCATTTGCCACCTAGCCTCTTTTCCCCTTGGGTTTTCGGAGCCCAAGGGTCATCTTTATTAAACCCCCCGGACCAGTGCTCCTCTGAGTGTTGGTCCACCTCGTCAGCCGCCGGTGGCCACCATGGGCAACTCTGGGCTGGCCTACCGGAAGTTTGGACAATCTGAGTGTGCCCTGAGAACGAGATATGTGCAGCTCCTATCGGGATTTGTCTGCACATTCGGGCGGTGTTGCTGGACTTGTTTTACCATTGTCGAGGATGTCTTCTAACCGGGATGTCGAGTCTGATCAGATCGTCTTGGGAGAAGGAATATCCTTCGTTGACCGTGAGAGCTTGTGATGGGCTAAGTTGGGACTCCCCTGCAGGGATTTGAACTTTCGAAAGCCGTGTCCGCGGTTATGGGCAGATGGGAATTTGTTAATGTCTGGTTGTAGATAACATGAAACTTAACTTAATTAAAATGCATCAACTGCGTGTGTAACCGTGATGGTCTATTCTCGGCGGAGTCCGGGAAGTGAACACGGTGTTGGAGTAATGCTTGACGTAGGTTGTTCTAGGATCACTTCTTGATCATAGTTTGTCGCTCGCGCCTTTGCCTTCTCTTCTCGCTCTCTTTTGCGAATATGTTAGCCACCATATATGCTAGTCGCTTGCTGCAGCTCCACATCATACCTTTACCTTACCTATACGCTTAAATAGTCTTGATCGCGAGGGTGTGAGATTGTTGAGTCCTTGTGACTCACAGATTACTTCCGAAACCAGATGCAGGGACCGATGATACCGTTCCAAATGATATGACCGAGCTCAAGTGGGAGTTCGATGAAGACTCTCGTCGTTACTATGTGTCTTTCCCAGATGATCAGTAGTGGTGCCCAGTTGGGGCGATCGGGGACTTTGTTGCATTTGGGGTTTATCTTCATTTTGGTTCCGTAGTCGGACCTTTAGTGTAATTGGATGAATGTAATGTTATTTATGTATTTGTGTGACGTGGCGAGTGTAAGCCAACTATGTACATTTCCCCTTTATTTATTTACATGGGTTGTTGTGAAGATTACCTCACTTGCGACATTGCTTTCAATGCGGTTATGCCTCTAAGTCGTGCTTCGACATGTAGGAGATATAGCCGCATCGAGGGCGTTACAAGTTGGTAATCAGAGCCTTCCCCGACCTTAGGAGCCCCCTGCTTGATCGAATCGTTGGCGTTGTTGAGTCTAGAAAAATGTTTTGAGTCATTTAGGATTATATATATCGGAGAGTTAGGAATTCTTTTTACTCCTCAGTCCCTTCGTCGCTCTGGTGAGGCATCCTGACGTAGAGTTTTGACTCTTCTCTTCTCAAATTTCACTAAAAAAATTTAGGATCACGCGGTTATCTTGGAATTGTTTCGATGGTTTTGTGACGAGAACATTGTTCTTGGTGCCTCCTGACATTTAGCGGTTGTGGCAGTGTCCCGGGGAGTTGAGCTCCGAGGTGTTGTCATCACAATTTTATCGTTGAGATTCTGGAATACCTGAGTTTTGCCGACATCGAAAATCTCTTTTATGCAGTTGTTGGTGAGATAACCTCGACGCCACCCAGTACTGGGCCGGGAGTTCGGGAGTATTGCCATAACTCGTATAACGGGTGCTTTTCGAAGGTTGAGGTAAATGATTTCCGAAGGTTTCTTGGTTATGTGTTGAAGGATGGATACAGCTGGATGTAGGATTTGCTAGCTTTGGGTGAGATATTATGCTTCCCCTGTATCCCCAACACCTGATTGCATAACCGGAAAGGTTCGGGAGTTTCATAGGTGGGAATTCTTGTAGCTCTAGTTCTTCTTCCGCGGATATTTGGTTTGGGATTGGGTAATACTCACCAAGTATTTGCTCTTGTCCGTACCTTGTTGTTTTTCTTCTACCTCTATTCAAGTGGCTTCTCAATTTATGTAAATGTGACCATTTCGATTGGAATACATTCGTTCTTTTGTTCGGATGTGAAGACTATATGTGCAATTTCAATCCATTTGATTCATCTTGAATATTTATCTGTCAAGATGCTAACGATGTCACCCTCTTCAGGATGGCTCCTGCTAAGGGTCAGAATCAGAATCAGGATCCGCCACCACCACCTCCACCTCCGGAGGCATGGCAAGTTGTGATGGCCGCTACCAATGCAAACACGCAGCTGATCATGCAAATTCTGCAAGAGCGCAACCAAGGCCATGGAAACAATCAGAATCTGTTTGCTACACTCAACTAGTTCCTTGCTAACCAGCCAAAGACCTTCAGCAACTGTGTCGAGGCCTCAGACGCTGATGATTGGCTCGTGGATATATGCAAGCATTTCGAGTGCAGTAACGTCAGGCCTGAGGACTTTGTCAAGTTTGCCTCCTTCCAACTCAAAGACCAAGCTACAGAATGGTTTCAGCAATACAAAGGTTCCAGAGGAGGCCGTGTGATTACCTGGGATGAATTCCGTCAAGACTTCAAAGCTCATCACATTCCTCAAAGTGTTGTTGAAAGCAAGTGTGAGGAATTCCGCAACCTGAAGCAAGGCAGCTTGTCTTTTTACCAGTATAACATTATGTTCCAGAGGCTCGCTCGTTTCGCTAAGCAAGATGTCCCTGACGAGAAGAGCATGATTTATCAGTTCAGGGATGGCCTCAGATAAGATCTCCAACTAGCTCTCGTCCTTTTTCAGCCCAAGAAGTACGATGAGTTCTACAATATGGCAATGAAGCAAGAGACTGCTCAACTCAAGTACGATGCTTCCAAGAAGCGAGTCAGAGATGCTACTCCTTCTTCCTCAACTCAAGTGGCTAAGCAGCAAAAGTATTGGCTGCCTCCTCCTCCGTTCCATCAGCCTTATCAGCAGAAGAGCAAAGGTGGCAGTGGATCTTCCCACCCACCCAACCTAGGCTTTCAGAACAAGACTTCGTCTCAAGCTCCAAGATCAAGTGCTCCATATCACCGTCCGCTCTCGGAGGTCACGTGCAACAAGTGCCAACAGAAGGATCACTATGCCAACAAATGCTTCAATCAGAGGCGTCTTCCTCCTCCTCCTGTGAGATCTGCTAGCAATGCAGTGGTCAAGCATAACCCCAAGCACGCCAAGGTCAACTTCATGAATGCAACTCAGGCAGAGGACTCGTCAGATGTCATCATGGGTAACCTTCCTGTTAACGATGTTCCTGCAAAATTTCTCTTTGACACTGGTGCATCGCATTGTTTCATATCGAGACCTTTTGCATCTAAGAATGAGTTGTCTTCTCAAGTTTTGCATAAATCGTTAGCAGTTGTCTCACCGAGTAAATGCTTGCTCGCAAACTACGAGGTTCCGGATATTTCTATCATGATGGGTGATTTCAAGTTTTTGGCTTCTCCAATGGTCCTTGGTAACTCGAATATTGATCTTATTATCAGAATGGACTGTCTTTCTAAGCACAAGGCTCAGCTTGATTGTGCTGCCAGGCAGATTCAATTGACTCATTCGTCTGAGCATGTAATCGTCTTTGCCGCTCGGGATAATACCATCCGTCTGTTTTCTCTCAATGAGAAGGGTGAGCTGGATGCCATCTCTCAAATTCCGGTCGTTTGCGAATATCAAGACGTCTTTCCAGAAGAGCTTCCAGGAATGCCTCCGCACCGGCCAGTTGAATTCGTCATCGATCTTGAGCCTGGCACGAAACCTGTTTGCAAGCGTCCTTACAAGCTTGGGCCTGAAGAGTTGAAGGAGCTGAAGAAACAACTCGATATTCAAGAGCGAATGGGTCTCATCCGACCTAGTTCTTCTCCGTGGGGTTGTGGAGTTCTTTTTGTGAAGAAGAAGGATGGAACGGACCGACTTTGTGTCGACTACCGTCCATTGAACAAGAAGACTATAAAGGACAAGTACCCACTTCTCAACATCAACGAGCTGTTTGAACAACTCAAAGGTAATCAAGTATTCTCCAAGCTTGATCTCCATATGGGCTATCATCAGATTCGCATTCGTGAAGAAGATATCCCCAAGACAGCATTCAGAACAAGCTATGGTTCATATGAATACACTGTCATGTCTTTCGGCCTCGTCAACGCTCCGCCAACATTCTCTCACATGATGAACTTCATCTTCAACACCTACACAAATGACTTCGTCTTGGTCTACCTCGATGACATTTTGGTCTTTTCCAAGAACAAGGAAGATCATGCCAAGCACTTGCGCTTGGTGCTGGATAAGCTTAGAGAACATCAGTTCTATGCCAAGTTTTCAAAGTGCAAGTTTTGGCTCTATGAGGTTCTCTACCTTGGGCATATCATTTCTGCCAAGGGCATAGCGGTGAATCCTGAGAAGGTGTCTACAATTGTGAATTGGGAACCACCTCAGAATGTGAAGCAACTCCGCAGCTTCATTGGTCTCGCAAGCTATTGTCGAAGGTTCGTTGAGAACTTTTCAAAGATCGTGAAGCCTCTTTCCAACCTTCTCCAGAAGCATGTGAAGTATGTCTGGTCTCCTGAATGTGACATCGCTTTCAACACCCTGAAAGAGAAGTTAGTAACTGCTCCAGTTCTGACTCCTCCTGATGAATCCAAACCATTTGAGGTCTTCTGTGATGCTTCCCTTCAAGGTCTTGGTGCAGTGTTGATGCAAGAGAAGAAAGTTGTGGCTTATACCTCTCGCCAGTTGAAGCCCAATGAAAAGAACTACCCCACTCACGACCTTGAGTTGGCGGCAGTTGTGCATGCTCTTTTAACTTTGAGACATCTCTTATTGGGAAGAAAAGTGGACATCTTCACTGATCATAAGAGTCTCAAGTACATCTTCACTCAGCCTAATCTCAACCTCAGGCAGACTCGTTGGGTCGAAATGATTCAAGAGTATAACCCGAGTATTGAACATACTCCAGGCAAGGCCAATGTAATTGCTGACGCATTGAGCAGGAAGGCTTACTGCAACAGTTTGATTCTCAAGCCTTACCAACCCGATCTTTGTGAAGCTTTTCGCAAAATCAATCTGCAAGTTGTTCCTCAAGGTTTCCTCGCCAACCTCCAAGTCTCTCCTACTTTGGAAGATCAGATTCGTGAGGCTCAACTTCTTGATGCTATGGTGAAGAAGGTGAAGATTGGGATCGCTAAGAGTCAACCCAAGTACAAGTGCTATCGCCTTAATGACAAGGATACTCTATTCTTCGAGGATCACATTGTTGTGCCTAAAGGTGATCTTCGTAAAGTCATTATGAACGAGGCTCACAATTTACTCCTCTCTATCCACCCTGGAAGTACAAAGATGTACCATGACCTCAAGCAGTCGTATTGGTGGACTCGAATGAAGCGTGAGATTGCTCAGTTCATGAATGAATGTGATGTCTGCAGAAGAGTGAAAGCAGAACACCAACGACCAACTGGTCTCCTCCAACCTCTTGCCATTCCAGAATGGAAGTTTGACCATATTGAGATGGACTTCGTGACTGGGTTTCCAAAGTCCAAGCGTGGCAATGATGCTATCTTCGTTGTCATCGACAAACTCACTAAAGTAGCTCATTTCCTTCCTATCAAAGAATCTATCACAGTAGCTCAATTGGCAGAGCTATATACCTCCCGGATTGTCTCGCTGCACGGCATTCCGCAGTTGATATCTTCAGATCGTGGCAGCATCTTCACCTTCAAGTTTTGGGATTCTTTTCAGAAGGCCATGGGCACCAACATCCGTTTCAGCACAGCTTTTCATCCTCAAACTAGTGGCCAAGTCGAGCGAGTAAATCAGATTCTTGAAGATATGCTCAGGGCTTGCGTCATCTCTTTCGGTATGAAGTGGGAAGATTGTCTTCCATATGCTGAGTTCTCCTACAACAACAGCTTCCAAGTGAGTTCGGGCAAGGCCCCATTTGAAATTCTCTATGGCAGGAAGTGTCGTACTCCTCTTAACTGGTCAGAGACTGGCGAACATCAACTTCTTGGCAATGACTGGATCACAGAGGCAGAAGAGATGTGCAAAGTCATTCGTGAAAATCTCAAAGCCGCGCAATCGCACCAGAAGAGTTACTATGATAGCAAGCATCATGATTTGGCTTTCGAGATCGGAGACCATGTCTACCTCCGCGTCTCTCCAATGAAAGGTACTCGTCGCTTCGGTATCAAAGGGAAGCTTTCCCCTAGATACGTGGGTCCTTTCAAGATCATCAGCAAGAGAGGCGATCTCGCCTATCAACTTGAGCTTCCCTCCAACTTTGCAAACGTGCACGACGTGTTTCATGTCTCTCAACTCCGCAAGTGCTTCAAGACCCCTGACCGCAACGTCAACTTCGAAGACATTGATCTCCAAGAAGACATGTCTTATCGTGAGCACCCCGTTGCTATCCTTGAAGAAACTAAGCGCAAGACTCGCAACAAGTCAATCAAATTCCTCAAAGTCAAGTGGTCACATCATTCCGACTGTGAAGCCACCTGGGAACGCGAGGATCACCTCCGTTCTGAGTACCCAGAGTTTTTCCAGTCCTAGATCTAGGGACGAGATCCTTTCGTAGTGGTGGAGTGTTGTAACACCCCGGATGTAATTTACCTTATTTGTATTCCAGCTCTTGTCGTTTCCGGCACTAAGTTATGTTATTTCCTCGTTGTTGGGTTTTTGTCTCCGTGTTTTTTTGTATTTGTCATGCATCTCATATCATGTCATCATGTGCATTGCATTTTCATACGTGTTCGTCTCATGCATCCGAGCATTTTCCCCATTGTCCGTTTTGCATTTCGGCGCTCCTATGTCACCCGGTGGTCCTTTCTACCTCTTTTCGTGTGTGGGGGTTAAACATTTTCGGATTGGACCGATACTTGTCATGCGGCCTTGGTTTACTACCGGTAGACCGCCTGTCAAGTTTCGTACCATTTGGACTTTGTTTGATACTCCAACGGTTAACCGAGGGACCGAAAAGGCCTCGTGTGTGTTGCAGCCCAACACCCTTCCAAAGTGGCCCAAAACCCACCTAAACCTACTCCATCATCTAGAGCATTCGATCATGATCGCGTGGCCGCAAACCGTACTCAATTTGGAGCTCCCTAGCTCCCTCTACCTCTATAAATAGACCTCTCCCCGAAATTTTCGGATCTTCCCCTACCCTAACCCTAGTCCATCTCGCCCCGCCGCCACCGGACACGTCCGGCCGCCGCCGGACGAATCCCGCCGCCGCCTCCAGCCTACCAGCGCCTGCCACGTGGCCTCCCACCACCCACCGCCGCCCGCGGCCCGCCGGGCCCGAGGAGAGCCCCCGCGGTCCGGGTCGCCACCGCTGCCGCCCAAGTCGTCCTCCTCCTCCCGCGCTTCGCCCGTGCCCCGCAGCCTTCTCCTCGCCGCTCGCCGCCACCGTGCCTAGCCGGTCGGAGCAGAGCGCCACCGTTGACGCCGCCTCTCCGCCGACGCCGTACCTCCGCCGCCGTGCCGCGCCTCGCCGCCCATCGTCTTGCCGGCCGCCCCAGGGCCTCGCCGGCGACTTCCCCGCGCCGGATCCGGCGCTCCCTCCTCGACTCCGGCCACCGTGGCTCCATTTCCGGCGATCCTCGGCGTCCGCTGCTACAGTACTGCTATAGTGCCCCGGATCTAGATCTGGGACGAGGGTTGACTTCTCCCCGAAACCCTAACTTTTTAGCATTTTTTCGCATGCCATAACTCTGCATCCGTAGCTCCGATTTGTGTGTGTAGCATATCAAAATGTTCGCCTCGACGAGTACATCATTTCATCTCATTTCATCATTTTCATTTAAGCTCATCTTGATGCCCTAAATGCTGTTGGAAGAGGGCTATGTGATGATTATTTCAGATCTGTTTCAGCAAATCGCCTTTTGTCATTTTTACCATGATTAATGTGTGCATGCTATGATCCTAAGCTCTACATGTGTTTTGTAGAATGCCATGTTATATTTACAGGGGTGTATGCCATGTACTTTTGTGATCTTTGTGGTGACTAGCACAAGCATGCAAAGTAGCTTACTCAATGATGCTGATTCCAGGGACTTAGAATTTCACTAAGTCCTTGTCCTGATTTTGTTGTTATGCCATATGTTCATGTTGTTTCCTAGTGATCCGTGCCTCTTTTGAGGATGATCAGTAAGGTTGTTTTGTTACTATTGTGGTGCTCTATCCATCCATGTCTTTGTTTGCATTTATGGAGCACCCTAGCTTGAGTCAATCGAGCTCTACTTCTGCCGAGGATGTTGACATGTTTAGCGATTTTGCCAAGGATGTTGCTATTGATCCGTGCATGCTATGTTGTTGTTCTTGCCATGTCTAGCTTCTATGCCATGTCTTATTCATGGGTGTATGCTTAGTTTGTCATGCCATGCTCTGTAGTGAGTGCATCGAGCTTGTAAACATGCCTACTTGTTAATCTGTTTGCATGCTCCAGTTTTTCTCTAAGTCTGAATCTGTTTATGTTTTTGCTATGTTCACATGCTTGCAATTGTATTTTGTGATCCCTTTTGGCTCAAGGTCACTAAGGGACTTTTGTTATATGCTTTGAGTAACTTCATGCCATGCATTGCTTTACCATAATATTTTCCTATGGCATGTAGTTTCCGTGCTCTAAACATTGCTTCCTGATGATAAATTCCTGACTTGTGTTATTTTCACTAAGTCTGAAACCAGTAATCTTTTGCACTTCTGCCATGCTTGTTTGAACCTGTTAATGAGTGAATTAGCCGTAGCTCAGTGTTCATCTTTTGTCAAACATCATGAGTGGATCCTTGCCATGTATTTTTTTGTCATGTTGGAGTGCTGTAGCATGTTGTTCTTGATGCATTTAGTAGGCTACTTGCTGTTTATCGCAGACCGGTGCCATATTTGTTTTGCTTGCCATTTCCAAACCATGCATCCGATTCCGGTGATCTTTATATCGATTTCAAACGAAATCACCTGACCTTTCCAATGGCACTCTTGTATTTCCAAGTTGAGTCCAGGTTCAATCATTCCTTTGCAAATCATGCATATGCATCACATATTGCATCCCGCATATCATACCATGTTTGCATCATGTTGCTTGAGCATTGCACATGGTTGATTGTGTTCCATTTTTCTTGTTGTCTTGTTTGGGTAGAGCCGGGAGACGAGTACATGAACAAGGAGCCCGTTGAGTATGCTTACGAGGATCAAGGCAACTTTGAGAATTTTGCAGGCAAGATGACCATACCCTCGAAATCACTTCTATCTTTGCTTGCTAGATGCTCGCTCTTTTGCTATGCCTATGCTACGATACCTACCACATTGCTTATCATGCCTCCCCAATTGCCATGTCAAACCTCTAACCCACCTTGTCCTAGCAAACCGTTGTTTTACTATGTTACCGCTTTGCTCAGCCCCTCTTATAGCGTTGCTAGTTGAAGGTGAAGATTGGACATCGTTCCTTGTTGGAACATGTTTTATTGTTGGGATATCACCATATTATCATGTTTATCTTACTGCACCTATATACTTGGTAAAGGGTGGAAGGCTCGGCCTTATGCCTGGTGTTTTGTTCCACTCTTGCCGCCCTAGTTTCCGCCATATCGGTGTTATATTCCCGGATTTTGCGTTCCTTACATAGTTGGGTTATAATGGGAACCCCTTGACAGCTCGCCTTGAATAAAACTCCTCCAGCAATGCCCAACCTTGGTTTTACCATTTGCCACCTAGCCTCTTTTCCCCTTGGGTTTCCAGAGCCCAAGGGTCATCTTTATTAAACCCCCCGGACCAGTGCTCCTCTGAGTGTTGGTCCACCTCATCAGCCGCCAGTGGCCACCAGGGGCAACTCTGGGCTGGCCTACCGGAAGTTTGGACAATCTGAGTGTGCCCTGAGAACGAGATATGTGCAGCTCCTATCGGGATTTGTCGGCACATTCGGGTGGTGTTGCTGGACTTGTTTTACCATTGTCGAGGATGTCTTGTAACCGGGATGCCGAGTCTGATCGAATTGTCTTGGGAGAAGGAATATCCTTCGTTGACCGTGAGAGCTTGTGATGAGCTAAGTTGGGACTCCCCTGCAGGGATTTGAACTTTCGAAAGTTGTGCCCGCGGTTATGGGTAGATGGGAATTTGTTAATGTCCGGTTGTAGATAACATGGAACTTAACTTAATTAAAATGCACCAACCGCGTGTGTAACCGTGATGGTCTCTTCTCGGCGGAGTCCAGGAAGTGAACATGGTGTTGGAGTAATGCTTGACGTAGGTTGTTCTAGGATCACTTCTTGATCATAGTTTGTCGCTCGCGCCTTTGCCTTCTCTTCTCGCTCTCTTTTGAGAATATGTTAGCCACCATATATGCTAGTCGCTTGCTGCAGCTCCACATCATACATTTACCTTACCTATAAGCTTAAATAGTCTTGATCGCGAGGGTGTGAGATTGCTGAGTCCCCGTGACTCACAGATTACTTCCAAAACCAGATGCAAGGACCGATGATACCGTTCCAAATGATATGACCGAGCTCAAGTGGGAGTTCGATGAAGACTCTCGTCGTTACTACGTGTCTTTCCCAGATGATCAGTAGTGGTGCCCAGTTGGGGCGATCGGGGACTTTGTCGCATTTGGGGTTTATCTTCATTTTGGTTCCGTAGTCGGACCTTGAGTGTAATTGGATGAATGTAATGTTATTTATGTATTTGTGTGACGTGGCGAGTGTAAGCCAACTATGTACCTTTCCGCTTTATTTATTTACATGGGTTGTTGTGAAGATTACCTCACTTGTGACATTGTTTTCAATGCGGTTATGCCTCTAAGTCGTGCTTCGACACGTAGGAGATATAGCCGCATCGAGGGCGTTACACAGGGGCGACTATCTGCATGGGCATACCTAACGCATGCGGTGCTGTTAAAAGCATACATTATTTCACGTACCTCGAAGCCTTTCAGCAGACTCATAAAAGCTTCATGCAACCCGCTTTCAGCGTATGAAATCCTTTCAATTACCGTACCCATTAGCATACGATGCGCTTCCGAGATAGCAGCTTGCCTCAGAAGATCCTTCAGCGCGTCCGACCGCACACTGTACGGACCCTTGTTGTCGCTCTCCTTAGGAGCCGGATACTGGGGATTCCGGGCAGCCAAAGGGTTATCCTCTGGCCCTAGAGGATCCGGAGATACCCTTCCCGACAACACTTCAAGGTCGCCCGCTTCTTGAGCGGGGGAGTCCGGGGGAGGCATTTCGCTCTCCATCATCTCCGGAAGTAGATCCCCCGAAGATGAACTCTGTCGGGATGGGCTGCGATCCAGACTACAATTTATAAGCATCGGTTATTGTCTTTGGAAGTAAGGTAGGATATCTTCACTATTAAGTACTTTTTGACTACTTATAGCTCGGTAGAGGGCTGATCCCCATGCGGACATTGTGCGGCAAGAATACCCTCCGAGGCAGGACCCTCTGGCTGAGATTTCTTCTCCCATTTGGAAACCTTAGTTTCCGGATCTTCAGAGGTAGTCCTCTTCCTTCCCCGGGGAGAGAGAATGCCATATTCTTCCCCTTGGTTATCCTCCCTTGCAGAGGCACTAATTCCCTCGGTTGGAATAGGTAGCGAAGGAGGCCTGCTTTTGCCCTCTTTATTCCCCCCCCCCTTCATCTTCCTTTGAGGGCACTAGACAAGACGCTGGCTCGAGCATCTTTTCTAGCACCGGATTGTCCAAGCCCTCAAGAAGGGGGGCCGAACACCGGATCATCTTCGCCTTTGTTGTCAGTCCTGGTCAAAGAGAGATTCTTCAGAATGATGTCATGATAAATAAAAGGACAGTGTGTTTGGCCATGGGATTACTTACTTGGGCAGCGGGGCGGTTGCAGCTCAGGCCCACGTCCTCGGTGGTGTCGGACACTCTATTTGGGGTCTGAAGAACGACTTGTACATCTCCTCGTGCGTCATGCCGATGAAATGCTGAATAGTGCGCAGTCCCTCTGGGTTGAATTCCCGCATGCGGAGGGGTCGGTGTTTGCAAGGCTAGACTCGACGAACCAGCATAACTTGCATTACCATAACCAGACTGAAATCTCCCTCGAAGAGATCTCGGATACGGCTCTGCAGTATTGGCACGTCCTTGGCTGGACCCCAGCTCAGCCCCCTGCTGATCCATGACATATGTTGTGGTGGGGGCCCGAGCGAAAGGTGGGGGAAGCTACCCATTTGGCGCTTCGGGGAGCTGTGATGTAAAACCACTCCCGCTGCCACAATCCGGACACCTCTGGAAAGGAACACTTTGGCCATGAAGCATCAGCAATTTTTCTTATTAAAGCACCTCCGCACGCTGCGTACTGCCCTTCGACCGTCTTCGGCTTCACATCGAAGGTCTTGAGCCACAGGCCGAAGTGAGGGGTAATGCGGAGGAAGGCCTCACATACGAAAATAAATGATGAGGTGTGAAGAAGGGAATCCGGGGCTAGATCGTGAAAATCCAGCCCGTAATAGAACATAAGACCCCTAACGAAGGGATCCAGAGCAAGGCCTAGTCCTCGGAGGAAGTGGGAGACGAACATAACGCTCTCGTTGGGTTCGGGAGTAGGGACGACCTGCCCTCGGGTGGGCAGCCTATGCGAAATTTCGGCGGTCAGGTATCTGGCCTCCCTCAACTTCTTGATGTCCTCCTCCATGACGGAGGAAGGCATCCATCGGCCTTGAAGGCTGGATCCGGACATGATTGAAGGTCCAAAGCACCTGACATGAGATTTGGGTGTTAGATCTCGAGGCGGGGGAAGGATTTGATTGAGCGCGAGAGGGAAAAAAGAAAAAGCCTTGTCCCCTTTATAAAGAGGGTGAATATCAGTCGTCCTCCTTGTGGCCGTTTGAGACTTACCTAAGATCTAGGAGTCATACCAACAGGCACGGTTGGGTTACCCACGTTTGTATTGATGAGAATCCCGTGATAAGGGGAACACGATTTCTGCTTTGACAAGACGTGTCAAGGAAACCGCCTCGCGTTATGTGCGGGGCTGGTTAAAGAAAAACGGTTCAAATAATTACCGGGCCGTGGCGTGATGTCATGCTGCCAAAATGTGTCAACAGATTAGATTTGTGGAAATATTATTCTCTCTACGGTGGTATGTGGAACTTATTTTGCAGGGTCGGACACTATCCTTGTATTCAAACTCTTCTGTGGTGTATTCGGAGGAGGAACCCGCCTTGCAATGCCGAAGACAACACTGCGCGCCGGACTCATCATCATTGAAGCCTGGTTCAGGGGCTACTGAGGGAGTCCTGGATTAGGGGGTCTCCGGACAGCCGGACTATATCCTTTGGCCGGACTGTTGGACTATGAAGATACAAGATTGAAGACTTCGTCCCGTGTCCGGATGGGACTCTACTTGGCGTGGAAGGCAAGCTAGGCAATACGGATATGTATATCTCCTCCTTTGTAACCGACCTTATGTAACCCTAGCCCCTTCCGGTGTCTATATAAACTGGAGGGTTTTAGTCCGTAGGACAACATACAATCATACCATAGGCTAGCTTCTAGGGTTTAGCCTCTCTGATCTCGTGGTAGATCAACTCCTGTAAAACTCATATCATCAAGAACAATCGAGCAGGACGTAGGGTTTTACCTCCATCAAGAGGGCCCGAACCTGGGTAAACATCGTGTCCCTGCCTCTTGTTACCATCCGCCTTAGACGCACAGTTCGGGACCCCCTACCCGAGATCCGCCGGTTTTGACACCGACAGTCGGCGATATCTCGTGGGCCTTTAGCTGGGCCGGCCCATTATGGTTCGTAAAATCTTGTGGGCCTTTAGTTGGGCCAGCCCATTTAATATTTATGAGCCACTTTTGGGCCGGTCCACGTGTCAACATATCATAACCGCATCTCGCCCATTGGATGAGTGACACCTGTGCCAGCACGGAGCTGACACGTGGTTCCGTCGGCCAATGAGAATTTTACACGTGGAAAATCGTCATTGGTCGTGGCTGTTAGCGGGTTATCGAATCCAAAACCGGACCCGATAGCTTAACGGCGACCCGTTACGGTAGATGCCACGTGTTGGTCACCCTTGATGAAAGCACTTCCATGATGCGGCATTTATCGTCATGGAAGTGAACACTTCTGTGATGATAATTTTGGTAATGTCATGGAACACTTCTACGACAGGACAGGTATGACTAGCTTGATTCTGTCATAAAATTGTCATGGATGTACATGCATGACAGAAAACGTGACCTACTATGACAAACATGTATAATCATGGAAGTGTATTTTTTTGTAGTGTATATGGGAAACCAAAAAGTCCCCACAGAGAGCGTGAGGTTCATGATGCATGGTATGTGCTATATGTACGCCCTCATTCGACACGTGGTATATATGTACTTCTACTGTATAGCACAAACCAAAAAATAATCATCCTTGATGGTTAAATTAACCTCTCTCTCGTTAGGTCAAAGTGATGGAGGACAACCTCGCATGCCCCTGCTGGAAGCGCCACACGCGAGTGTGTTCCTATAGGGCAACCACTGCCTACATGGTATTGCGTGATGTTTGAATACTAATATAATGTACAACTTTGATGTGGCACCTGCCTCGGGAACCGGAAAGTATCCACATGAAGGAAGGTTATGACACGCATATATATAGAGTATTCATGTTGCCCCCTCTTTGACATGTACATACTCCTACCGTGCATATACGTAGCACAAACCAAAAAAGAACCATCCTTGTGCTACCTCTTGAGCACTGCGTTGTTTTTCCCCGAAGAGGAAGGGATGATGCAGCAAAGTAGCGTAAGTATTTCCCTCAGTTTTTGAGAACCAAGGTATCAATCCAGTAGGAGGCTACGCGCGACTCCCTCGTACCTGCACAAAAAAACTAAATCCTCGCAACCAACGCAAATAGGGGTTATCAGTCCCTATAAGGCCACTTACGAGAGTGAGATCTGATAGATATGATAAGATAATATTTTTGGTATTTTTATGATAAATATGCAAAGTAAAATAAAGTCAAAGGAAATAGCAAAGGAAATAACTAAGTAGTAGGAGACTAATATGATGAAGATGGACCCGGGGGCCATAGGTTTCACTAGTGGCTTCTCTCGAGAGCATAAGTATTCTACAGTGGGTGAACAAATTACTGTTGAGCAATTGACAGAATTGAGCATTGTTATGAGAATATCTAGGTATGATCATGTATATAGGCATCACGTCCGAGACAAGTAGACCGACTCCTGCCTGCATCTACTACTATTACTCCACTCATCGACCGCTATCCAGCATGCATCTAGAGTATTAAGTTAAAAACAGAGTAACGCCTTAAGCAAGATGACATGATGTAGAGGGATAGACTCATGCAATATGAAGAAAACCCCATCTTGTTATCCTCGATGGCAACAATACAATACGTGCCTTGCTGCCCCTACTATCACTGGGAAAGGACACCGCAAGATTGAACCCAAAGCTAAGCACTTCTCCCATTGCAAGAAAGATCAATCTAGTAGGCCAAACCAAACTGACAATTCGAAGAGACTTGCAAGGATAACCAATCATACATAAAAGAATTCAGAGAAGATTAAAATATTATTCATAGATAGACTTGATCATAAACCCACAATTCATCGGTCTCAACAAACACACCGCAAAAACAAGATTACATCAAATAGTTCTCCACAAGAGAGGGGAGAACATTGTATTGAGATCCAAAAAGAGAGAAGAAGCCATCTAGCTACTAACTATGGACCCATAGGTCTGAGGTAAACTACTCACACTTCATTGGAGGGGCTATGGTGTTGATGTAGAAGCCCTCCGTGATCGATGCCCCCTCCGGCGGAGCTCCGGAACAGGCCCCAAGATGGGATCTCGTGGATACAGAAAGTTACAATGGTGGAATTAGGGTTTTGGCTCCGTTTCTGATCGTTTGGGGGTACGTAGGTATATATAGGAGGAAGGAGTACGTCGGTGGAGCAACAGGGGGCCCACGAGGGTGGAGGGCGCGCCTGGGGGGTAGGCGCGCCCCCCTACCTCGTGGCCTCCTCTTTTCTTTCTTGACGTAGGGTCCAAGTCTCCTGGGTCTTGTTCGTTGAGAAAATCACGTTCCCGAAGGTTTCATTCTGTTTGGACTCCGTTTGATATTCCTTTTCTTCGAAACCCTAAAACAGGCAAAAAACAGCAATTCTAGGCTGGGCCTCCGGTTAATAGGTTAGTCCCAAAAATAATATAAAAGTGGATAATAAAGCCCAATAATGTCCAAAACAATAGATAATATAGCATGGAGCAATCAAAAATTATAGATACGTTAGCATCCCCAAGCTTAATTCCTGCTCGTCCTCGAGTAGGTAAATGATAAAAAAACAGAATTTTTGATGCGGAGTGCTACTTGGCATAATTTTAATGTAATTCTTCTCAATTGTGGTATGAATATTCAGATCCGAAAGATTCAAGACAAAAGTTCATATTGACATAAAAATAATAATACTTCAAGCATACTAACTAAGCAATTATGTCTTCTCAAAATAACATGGCCAAAGAAAGTTCATCCCTACAAAATCATATAGTTTAGTCATGTTTCATTTTTGTCACACAAGAATGCTCTCATCATGCACAACCCCGATGACAAGCCAAGCAATTGTTTCATACTTTAGTAATCTCAAACCTATAAACTTTCACGCAATATATGAGCGCGAGCCATGGACATAGCACTATGGGTGGAATAGAATATAATGAGGGGGTTATGAGGAGAAGACAAAAAAAGGAGAAAGTCTCACATCAACGAGGCTAATCAATGGGCTATGGAGATGCCCACCGATTAATGTTAATGCAAGGAGTAGGGGTTGCCATGCAACGGATGCACTAGAGCTATAAATGTATGAAAGCTCAACAAAAGAAACTAGTGGGTGTGCATCCAACTTGCTTGCTCACGAAGACCTAGGGCACTTGAGGAGGCCCATTGTTGGAATATACAAGCCAAGTTCTATAATGAAAATTCCCACTAGTATATGGAAGTGACAAAACAAGAGACTCTCTAACATGAAGATTACGGTGCTACTTTGAAGTACAAGTGTGGCAAAGGATAGTAACATTGTCCCTTCTATCTTTTTCTCTCATTTTTTTGGGGCCTTCTCTTTTTTTATGGCCTTTCTCTTTTTTTTATTCCTCACTTGGGACAATGCTCTAGAAAATGATGATCATCACACTTCTATTTATTTACAACTCGATACTAGAACAAAGATGACTCTATATGAATGCCTCCGGCAGTGTACCGGGATATGCAATGGACCAAGAGTGACATGTATGAAAGAATTATGAACGATGGCTTTGCCACAAAAACTATGTCAACTACATGATCATGCTAAGCAATATGACAATAATGAATGTGTCATGATGAATGGAATGATGGAAAGTTGCATGGCAATATATCTCGGAATGGCTATGGAAATGCCATAATAGGTAGGTATGGTGGCTGTTTTGAGGAAGATATAAGGAGGTTTATGTGTGAAAGAGCATATCATATTATGGGGTTTGGATGCACCGGCGAAGTTTGCGCCAACTCTCGATGTGATAAAGGGCAATGCACGGTACCGAAGAGGCTAGCAAGGATGGAAGGGTGAGAGTGCGTATAATCCATGGACTCAACATTAGTCATAAATAACTCACATACTTATTGCAAAAATCTACAAGTCATCAAAAACCTCGTTACTATGCGCATGCTCCTAGGGGGATAGATTGGTAGGAAAAGACAATCGCTCGTCCCCGACCGCCACTCATAAGGAAGACAATCAAATAACACCCCATGTTTCAAATTTGTTGCATAACGTTTACCATACGTGCATGCTACAGGACTTGCAAACTTAAACACAAGTACTTCTCAATTTCACAACTACTGAACTAGCACGACTTTGATATTATTACCTCCATATCTCAAAACAATCATCAAGTATCAAACTTCTCTTAGTATTCAAAACACTCTTAAGGAAATTTTACTAACTTTGAATACCTAGCATATTAGGATTTTAAGCAAATTACCATGCTATTAAGACTCTCAAAATAATCTAAGTGAAGCATGAGAGATAAATAGTTTCTATAAAACAAATCCACCACTGTGCTCTAAAAGATATAAGTGAAGTACTAGAGCAAAACTATATAACTCAAAAGATATAAGCGAAGCACATAGAGTATTCTAACAAATTCCAAATCATGTATGGCTCTCTCAAAAGGTGTGTACAGCAAGGATGATTGTGGTAAACTAAAAATCAAAGACTCAAATAATACAAGACGCTCCAAGCAAAACACATATCATGTGGCGAATAAAAATATAGCTCCAAGTAAAGTTACCGATAGAAGTAGACGAAAGAGGGGATGCCTTCCGGGGCATCCCCAAGCTTTGGATTTTAGGTGTCCTTAGATTACCTTGGGGGTTCCATGGGAATCCCCAAGATTAGGCTCTTGCCACTCCTTGTTCCATAATCCATCAAATCTTTACCCAAAACTTGAAAACTTCACAACACAAAACTTAAAGTAGAAAATCTCGTGAGCTCCGTTAGTGAAAGAAAATAAAAGACCACTTCAAGGTACTGTAATGAACTCATTATTTAGTTATATTGGTGTTATACCTAATTTATTTCAACTTCTCTATGGTTTATAAACTATTTTACTAGCCAAAGATTCATCAAAATAAGCAAACAACACACGAAAAACAGAATCTGTCAAAAACAGAACAGTCTGTAGTAATCTGTAGCTAGCGCAAGATATGGAAGCCCAAAAATTCTAAAATAAATTTCTGGATGTGAGGAATTTATCTATTAAACATATGCAACAAGAATTAACTAAATATCACTTTACAAATAAAAATGACAGCAGTTCTAGTGAGCGCTAAAGTTTCTGTTTTTTACAGCAAGTTCAACAAGACTTTTCCCAAGTCTTCCAACGGTTCTACTTGGCACAAACACTAATTAAACACAAAAACACAACAAAAACATAGGCTAGATAATTTATTTGTTACTAAACAGGAGCAAAAAAGCAAGGAATAAAAATAAAATTGGGTTGCCTCCCAACAAGCGCTATCGTTTAACGCCCCTAGCTAGGCATAACAAGCAAGAATAGATCTAGGTATTGCCATCTTTGGTAGGCAATACATAAGTGGCTCTCGTAATAGATTCATAAGGTAATTTAATTTTATTTCTAGGAAAGTGTTCCATGTCTTTCCTTAACGGAAATTAGAATCTAATATTTCCTTCCTTCATATCAATAATTGCACCAATCGTTCTAAGGAAAGGTCTACCAAGAATAATAGGACATGAAGGATTGCAATCCATGTCAAGAACAATAAAATCTACAGGCACATAATTCCTATTTGTAACAATAAGAACATCATTAATTCTTCCATAGGTTTCTTAATGGTGGAATCCACAAGGTGCAAGTTTAGAGAGCAATCATCAAAATCACGGAAACCTAACAAATCACACAAAGTCTTTGGAATCGTGGAAACACTAGCACCCAAATCACATAAAGCATAGCATTCATGGTCTTTAATTTTAATTTTAATAGTTGGTTCCCACTCATCATAAAGTTTTCTAGGGATAGAAACTTCCAATTCAAGTTTTTCTTCATAAGATTGCATCAAGGCATCAACGATATGTTTAGTAAACGCTTTATTTTGACTATAAGCGTGAGGAAAATTTAGCACGGATTGCAATAAGGAAATACAATCAATCAAAGAGCAATTTTCATAGTTAAATTCCTTGAAATCCATAATAGTGAGTTTAGCAACATCTAGGGTTTTAATTTCTTCAATCTCACTTTTATCAAATTTAGCATCAAGATCAACAAATTCCAAATTCTTGGAACGCCTTATAGGTAAAGGTGGATCATATTCAGTCCCATCATTATCAAGATTCATATTGCAAAACAAAGATTTAATAGGGGACACATCAATAACTTTTAGATCTTTATCTTTATTTTTATAGGAACTAGAAGAACACGCTCTTATAAAGGCATCTTTCTTAGCACGCATCCTAGCGGTTCTTTATTTGCACTCATCAATGGAAATTCTCATGGCCTTGAGAGACTCATTGATATCATGCTTAGGTGGAATAGATCTAAGTTTCAAAGAATCAACATCAAGAGAAATTCTATCAACGTTCCTAGCCAAATCATCAATCTTAAGCAATTTTTCTTCAATCATAGCATTAAAATTCTTTTGCGAAGTAATAAATTCTTTAATATTAGATTCAAAATCAGAGGGCATCTTATTATAATTTCCATAAGAATTGTTGTAGGAATTACCATAATTATTAGAGGGATTACTAGGATAAGGCCTAGGATTGAAATTTCCTCTATACGTGTTGTTATCAAAATTGTTCCTACCAACAAAATTCACATACATAGATTCATTATTATTCTCAATCAAAGTAGACAAGGGCATATCATTAGGATCAGAAGAAACACTCTTATTAGCAAATAATTTCATAAGTTCATCCATCTTTCCACTCAAAACATTAATTTCTTCTATAGCATGCACATTTTTATTAGTAGATCTTTCAGTATGCCATTGAGAATAATTAACCATAATATTATCTAGGAGTTTATTAGCTTCTCCTAAAGTTATTTCCATAAAAGTGCCTCCCGTGGCCAAATCTAAAAGATTTCTAGTAGCAAAATTCAATCCAGCATAAAAATTTTGTATAATCATCCACAAATTTAAACCATGAGTAGGGCAATTACGTATCATTAATTTCATTCTCTCCCAAGCTTGTGCAACATGTTCATGATCAAGTTGCTTAAAATTCATAATATCGTTTCTAAGAGAGATGATCTTAGCGGGAGGAAAATACTTAGAGATAAAAGCATATTTGCACTTGTTCCATGAATCAATACTATTTTTAGGCAAAGACGAAAACCAAGCTTTAGCACGATCTCTAAGCGAAAAAGGAAATAGCTTCAATTTAACAATATCATTATCCACATCTTTCTTCTTTTGTATGTCACACAAATCAACGAAGCTATTTAGATGGGTAGCGGCATCTTCACTAGGAAGGGCGGAAAACGGATCTTTCATGACAAGATTCAGCAAAGCAGTATTAATTTCACAAGATTCAGCATCGGTAAGAGGAGTAATCGGAGTGCTAATAAAATCATTATTGTTGGTATTGGTGAAGTCACACAATTTAGTATTATCTTGAGCCATCGTGACAAGCAAGCAAACTAACACACAAGCAAACAAAAAGCAAGCGGGAAAAAAGAGTCAAGTAGAGAAAGAGAGGGAGGATAGAGAGAGAGGGCGAATAAAACAAAAAGGGTGAAGTGGGGGAGAGGAAAATGAGAGGAAAATGGCAAGTAATGTAATGCCGGATATAAGGGTATGTGATGGGTACTTGGTATGTTGACTTTTACGTAGACCTCCCTGGCAACGGCACCAGAAATCCTTCTTGCTACCTCTTGAGCACTGCGTTGGTTTTCCCCGAAGAGGAAGGGATGATGCAGCAAAGTAGCGTAAGTATTTCCCTCAGTTTTTGAGAACCAAGGTATCAATCCATTAGGAGGCTACGCGCGAGTCCCTCGTACCTACACAAAACAAATAAATCCTCGCAGCCAACGCAAATAGGGGTTGTCAATCCCTATAAGGCCACTTACGAGAGTGAGATCTGATAGATATGATAAGATAATATTTTTGGTATTTTTATGATAAAGATGCAAAGTAAAATAAAGGCAAAGTAAATAGCAAAGGGAATAACTAAGTAGTAGGAGATTAATATGATGAAGATGGATCCGGGGGCCATAGGTTTCACTAGTGGCTTCTCTCGAGAGCATAAGTATTCTACGGTGGGTGAACAAATTACTGTTAAGCAATTGACAGAATTGAGCATAGTTATGAGAATATCTAGGTATGATCATGTATATAGGCATCACGTCCGAGACAAGTAGACCGACTCCTGCCTGCATCTACTACTATTACTCCACTCATCGACCGCTATCCAGCATGCATCTAGAGTATTAAGTTCAAAACAGAGTAACACCTTAAGCAAGATGACATGATGTAGAGGGATAGACTCATGCAATATGAAGAAAACCCCATCTTGTTATCCTCGATGGCAACAATACAATACGTGCCTTGCTGCCCCTACTATCACTGGGAAAGGACACCGCAAGATTGAACCCAAAGCTAAGCACTTCTCCCATTGCAAGAAAGATCAATCTAGTAGGCCAGACCAAACTGATAATTCGAAAAGAGACTTGCAAAGATAACCAATCATACATAAAAGAATTCAGAGAAGATTCAAATATTATTCATAGATAGACTTGATCATAAACCCACAATTCATCGATCTCAACAAACACACCACAAAAAGAAGATTACATCGAATAGTTCTCCACAAGAGAGGGGGAGAACATTGTATTGAGATCCAAAAAGAGAGAAGAAGCCATCTAGCTACTAACTATGGACCCGTAGGTCTGAGGTAAACTACTAACACTTCATCGGAGAGGCTATGGTGTTGATGTAGAAGTCCTCCATGATCGATGCCCCCTCCGGCGGAGCTCCGGAACAAGCCCCAAGATGGGATCTCGTGGATACAGAAAGTTACGGCGGTGGAATTAGGGTTTTGGCTCCGTTTCTGATCATTTGGGGGTATGTAGGTATATATAGGAGGAAGGAGTACGTCGGTGGAGCAACAAGGGGGCCATGAGGGTGGAGGGCGCGCCTGGGGGGTAGGCGCGCCCCCCTACCTCGTGGCCTCCTCTTTTCTTTCTTGACGTAGGGTCCAAGTCTCCCGGGTCTTGTTCGTTGAGAAAAACACATTCCCGAAGGTTTCATTCCGTTTGGACTCCGTTTGATATTCCTTTTCTTTGAAACCCTAAAACAGGCAAAAAACAACAATTCTGGGCTGGGCCTCCGGTTAATAGGTTAGTCCCAAAAATAATATAAAAGTGGATAATAAAGCCCAATAATGTACAAAACAGTAGATAATATAGCATAGAGCAATTAAAAATTATAGATACGTTAGAGACGTATCACCTTGTTGGTCAAATTAACCTCTCTCGTTGTATATGTTCAACTGGTCGACGACGACCTCGTGGGCCCAGAGAGAGAGGCACACGTGAGTGAGTGTCATAGGAAAAAACCACCGTGTGCATGTGCACGTGTGTTATGTGATGTTTGAATATCCAACGCATAACTTTGACATGGCACATGCTTCGCAAACCGAAAATGCACTACACCACCATACGTAGCCCCCTCACTTCAAGCTGGTGGGAGGATGTGTATGCGCGTGATCGAACTTTGATATGTAATTTCACCATGATCCACACACACATGCCAAGATGAATCCATCTTTTGGTCAAATGCCTCTCATTGTCGGTGGAAACTGAAAACCTTTGCGGGCTAACGAATGGGCATGTCGTTGATAACTGCATGAGGGAGAGTGTCTGAGAGGACCACCAATGCATCCATGTGGCCCAAACATGTATGTATGAAAGGGTTGTGTAATGCTTTAAATAACCAATTCACGACTTTGATGTGGCATATATATATATGACTCACAAAATGATGAATAATCCCACACGGAGGTTCATGACTCTTAGTGTACTGC
>NC_041384.1:421795585-421798777 GCF_002162155.2 Triticum dicoccoides
GCATATCAAACTTTTTCTGCAGTGAACATGTGACCAAAGGCGGAGTGTCGTGTTAAAAAAACCAGACATCATTCGACCGTTTTTATACATTGATTGATTTCGTAGGGATCTAATGTGCAAAAATCAAATTTGAGCTACATGTGCACCAAAATGGATTACAAAATCATATGTGTCCCTGGGTGCATGTTTCCCTGTGCAAGAGATTTCAAAACATTGATAATATAAATTTTTAAAATTCAGTAAATCCAAACTTAGTTGAAATTCATGAAACTTATCGTGGTGTTATATATGGACACTAGTAGACTGTGATATTGTATTCTTTCATCAAATTTGAGACCCGTTTTGATATAATCTTCTTACAAACGGGAGAGTATTAAAAACTGGCAACCAATATCTCATACAGATTATTTATTTGGACCGTGTGTGTTCGACCGTGCCATGCTTCGGTTAAGCAGTAAAGCGGCGGAATGAATCATCAATAAACCAAAAAATATATGTGCTGCCACATGCCCCGTGTGCCGTGCGAGAAGGCGTTAGTTGACGGGACGCATGCGAGCAGTCCACCGCACAGGCATATCGGGAGGCGTGCGTGCAGGTGCGCGTATTGACGGGAGGCATGCGAGTAGCTGTGTGAAATGATGGTAGGAATCGCAGAAGTCCGCCGCCCAGGCTCACCGGGAGGAGAGACAGCCTTTGACCGCCGCCCGCCTTGCTCCCACTGGTCCGTACTAATTACGCACCCGAGCCGCCGGCCATAATAGGTGGTTGCACCCCCGGTCCATAGTGGTCACCAATGTCTGGACTCTGAAGTGTATGAGGATGCCGCCGAATCGCACCATCGGATGGAGTGGCGACGCCGGGGCTGGTGAAGCACCCGCACAACGCGTGAAGCTGGGCGCAGAGGTTGATGTCGCCGTTGACGAGGTCTCGCGCGGGTAGCAACACGACCTTGACTTCGTCGAAGCTATTGTGCCCCCCCCCCCCAGCCGGAGCCGGAGGTCAACAGCAACTCCGGCAACAACTGCGACTCCGACGGAAAACCGGTTAGTCATCTATACACCCATTTGTGCAGCAAACATATCATGTGTTTTCTCTGGTTACTCCCCCCTATAATTTTTTTGGAATACAAATCCTATGGTTATGTTCTCTTAGTGCATGAAATGAGAGTAATTAAGATCTGTTAGATGCACGTAGTGTATTGATTGTTTGAATGTTATCCCTATAGAGTTAGTGATTAATTGTTTGTTCTATACAAATGATTTTTTCTAATAATCCGACTAGGGTTAGCTTGCGTGCTAATAATTCATGGCCAGATCTTGAGAATTGATTTTGAATGTCCTACATATATGTTTGTGCCTTTTTTCTTCCATTTCTTGAGAATTGATTTTGAATGTACTACATGTATGTTTCTGCCATTTTTTTCTTTCAGATTGATATGTACACAAATGAGGCTCCGGCCAGCACCGCCGCCGGATATAGATCTTGGACCCGGCTGCGCCGTCAGAAGCGGCCACGGCCCCCCGGACCTGAGGAACCAGTAGAATCTCCGACGGACCACATCAGCGATCAGTAGAATCTCCAGTACTACCTCTGTCATAGTTTATTCTTTATTGGCCCCCTTCGTATTATGTAGTACCAAATTTTGAACTTAGATTTAACTAAGAATATATTAATGCATGTCATCGAAAATAATATTGTTGGACGGCTATTCCCGGCTATGTTCATCTGCTACATGTGCTTGCTCGCCGTTTAGGTGGCCGCGGCGCGCTCTGCTCGCGTGCCTTCACGCGCTCTACTCGTTGTTTAGATGCCCTCGGGTCGCGTCCCTCTGCGCGCTCTGCTCGCCATTTAGGCGCCAAGTCTCGCTCGAGTCACGTCGTCCCTCCGCGTGCGCTCTGCTAGCGGTTGGGGAAGCTTTAGTTATTTAATCTTAGATTATGTTAATTAATTATACCTCCAGAGTCGGAATCATTCGGCTCTGGAGGTATGTATGTATAATTAACCTAAACTATGATCTCCGGCGCCCGTTCCCGTCGCGCAACTCCATCCTGTTATCGGCTGTTGGGGGTATGCCGGTATGTGTGGGTAACTAGCTAGCAAGTGGATCAATAGCGAGTAGTCGCCGACGGCCATTGTTGTGGTTATTTATAGCTAGCAGATGGCTAGGGGATTGGGGATTTTACAATTCACCTATGTGGAGCGCGGGAAGACTTGAGCACACAACCCGACAACCATATGCGTTATCATGTGTTACCGGATACGTGTTAACATAACGAAACGTATGTGTAACCTACTAATTATCGCACATGAGTACTCGCACATGAGTACTCGCACATGCATCGTGTGTGATACTTCTAGCTATCGCAAGTAACTAGTATGCATTTTCAAAGTTTTTAGTACACACATAATCGCACACGAATTAACTCTAGTAACCGTGTGTGTTATATTTTCTCATCGCAAACAGTTCATCCGAGTGGGTTGTTTGCCGCGTATCACATACATCTTGTTTACACGAATCGTTTGTGTTTTTTTGGCTCGTCGCAAACAATTCATCTATGTGAACTGTCTGTAGCATATCACACATCTTATTAAGTTGAACCGTTTCTATTGTGTTCCCTAATCGAAAACAATTCGTCCGAGTGAACCGTATGCGGTATCGGTATATCACACACACCTTGATCTGGCTGACCATTTCTGTTGCATTCCCTAATAGCAAACAGTTCATCGGAGCGAACTGTATGCCGTATATCGCACACACATTGATATGGCTGCCTGTTTAAGTTGTTCTATCTAATCGCAAATAGTTCGTATGGATCAACCGTATGCCCCGCATCGCACACGTAACTAAAATCTGAACCGTGTTTGATGTCTCCGCCATCGCAAACGTTTTGCATCTTTTTTTGACGGATTTTTACATCCCCGTTTGCGATTAATGCATCGCACACAGTTTTGTCAAAAGGTCTCTGATCGTAGTGTCGCGTTAGCAGCATCCTGCAGTAGTGTTAGGTACCAAGAAGACCCTCTCGGAGATGCTCGAAACGAGGGACAAGTACACGGATGAAGCAGCACGACAAGAGGAAACGGAGAAAGGCTACAGGACCCAGACATCCGGCCCCTGAAGATGTCAACGACAGCAGAAGGTAGCAGCCGAAGTGCTACAGGGCCCGGACATCCGCCCCGACGCGGGCCACC
>NC_041384.1:421798879-421812143 GCF_002162155.2 Triticum dicoccoides
CCTTCTTCAAGAATGCAAGCCCACTCCTGCCAGGACATCCGCCCCCATGCCCCGGACATCCGGCCCATCCTCGAACACCCGGACATCCGGCCTGATGCCCAGACGTCTGGCACGTGTGTGGTGCCAACCGGCCAGAGAGCCTTGTATCCTCCCCTCTCTCACCCCTTCGCCCCTAGCACTATAAATAGACCTCCTCCTCTCCTCTTCTAGGGTTAGCAATGTGATAGCTCATTTGTATGTGAGCTTTGCTCCTACCTACTCTACTCTTGAGAGAGAGAGAGATACCACTCCCATGGAGTTCAAGGCCTTCATGTGAGAATATCCCTAGTGGATTCAAGACCCCATCTAGGGAAGATCCTCCAATGATTCAAGACCTCCTTCATGGAGATGAACTAGTTCCTATGTATTCCCCTTTGTTGGATTTGAACCTCTGTATCCCCCTTTGTTGTGTTGTCGTTGATAGGTCAGGCCTGTTAGGCGGATGCACCCGGGCCGTCTTATATTTGGGTTGGATATAACGGATGCTGGTCAGTTCAGGCATTTGTCCATGGTTTAAGAGGTTCAGTTGGGTTATTTTTTTGACTGGTCAGTGATTGGACGGTCTGCCCGAACATTTGAGAGATGTACAAGAGATCCGGCTGTAGATGTCCTAATTGCTGGCCTCCTTGCACTCCACCGATTGACAGCAAAAGTGCGGCATGTTTCGTCTGTCCATTTTGTGAGTGCGCCCACAGCATAATCTCCATTTCCCTGTCACACCTTTTGACCAGCATACCATGTAACGTACTAGTACTCATGATGGTGTACGTACTAGGCTCGATCGTAGACACGGGCACCCATACACAGTTGGGTTGGGTGGGTGGGAATCGGATATACATACACGGTAAAGAAAAGGAGCCGGCCAATGGAATCGCCGAGTAGATCGTGATGGAGTGGGGCATGCGTGCTTTGCTTTTGCATCGTCCTCACATCATTGATCACCTGGATCTCATGAACGCACCACATCCGAGAGCACCCATTGGATGCGCCAATGAACCGAGGCCAATCACATACCTCACCGTCAATCCACACCCTGCGTGCCGACGCCACACATTCTCCAGCTTACGGTGCGCGGCGTGTGCATGCGTGCACATGCCGGCCGGCCGCCTATACGAAGCACGCTTCGTAGTGGCGGACACCGCCGCAAAGCCGCAAAGGTAGCCAAGGGCGTCGAGGACTCGTTCTTCGCGCGGGTCGCCGATCGACCGCGACGCGCGCGCGCCCCCGCCCGCAATAATATCTTCCTCCAATCGTAGTATGTGGACGCACCCAACAATACGGAGCACGAGAGAGCATGCATGTCACTGCCGCTAGACGAAATGGGTTGGGAGTGTCGCAACTCTGGCAGACTCCGCATCCCGTCGCCCTGCAAAATACGTTTGCAATTCGCGCAAAACCGCTTTTGCGGGCCGGCGCAGGCTGTCATAGATGCAGACCTCGTATAATGGATTCGTAAAAAAGCATATTCGCGGAATATGCTTTTTTACGGGTCGGCTTCTGCAGGTTCTGATCTGACGCAGCTCCTTCCGACCCGCAAAACTTAGATTTGCAACTTAAATTGATCTAGCATAATGCTTTTCTTTACTTTTGCAACAACATTAGATATAAAAGATATCACCAAATCTTGACTAGAATAGTAAAACCAAAGAAAACAAGAACCACAAGTATGCATTCAGAAGATTTCCAACTTCCATAACTGCTCCCACTAGTTGAAGCAATATCTTCTCCATGCACTCATTGTTGATCTGCGGATTCTTGATCTTACTTTCTTCATTCTTCATTTTTGGTTTCAAAGAAGTAGACGTTGCTTTCCCTCTAGTTGCACATGCAGCCGCATTATTGCCTTCGATTGTACTAAAGAGTGCACTAACATCTATTAAATTTTTTTCTATCAATAAATCAATGTATTGACCTTCCCGAAACCAAAATGAGCATCCTTCGTCCTACACAAAAGAAGCTAAAAGTGAGCTACCGCAATCGAACTAAAGAATGAGCTATGAAACGAGTTACCGCAAGTGCACGTGCCCCGTCGTTTTCGCATTTGAAGAACACCCATCCGGGGTGCTTCAGCATGCTCGAAGTGAGCTGCAGTACTTTCCATGTGCAGCCGTCGCACTCTATGAGTGGCATCGGCAAGCCACAAAGACGCTGCGCGAGCGCCGAGCCCGGTGGACGGCCGGACGAGTCCATGCCCGCAAACCTTCGGCGACGGCGGGCGGACGAACTCGCACCTGCATGCGGCGATGCGCCCTTGCCTGGGCTGCGGGAGAGGCTCCCCGACCACTCCATAGCTTAGGGCAGCAACCAGCGGCCCGAAAAAGCCAAATCCGGCGGCCCACGATGAACTGCCGCAAATCTGCAAATCTGGCGGCCCGCCGACGTAGGGGGAGGGGGAGGCCTCGTGTGCGTGGCGACCTTCCGGCGTGCTCCTGCCGGCTGCGGTCGCCGGAATCTTGGGCAGCGGTCGGCGGCGGCGCGAGAGGGGAGAGGAGAGGTGGTTGGTGGGAAAAAGCGCGGGATGAAATGTCCCCCCACCAACCACTTCCGCTTATATGCATGGCACCGCAGCCGCGAGGGAGAAACCCGCGTTTTCCCTGGTTGGACTCGGGATTTTGCCGCGCCTCCTAAAAAATTTTGCGGGCCGGGGCGGGATGCGGGGTCTGATCGAGCGGGTTTTTCTGTCCGGCCCGCATTTTGACAATTATTTTACGGGTCGAGGCGGGATGCGGGGTCCGCTAGAGTTGCTCTCACTCCGGTCTCTAGATCATCTGCCGACCTCGTTTAACTCACCAGCCGCCTCCTTTGCGTCAAAAGCGACTGCCACTCGCACACTCACTATGCCGCTTGAATTGGGCTCATGCATTAGGGCATCTCCAGCCGTTCGGCCCCCCAGGGCGCCTAAATAGAGCGGCCTGGGAGCGTGCCGGCGCTAGTTCGGCCCCTGGGGGCGACCTAGCTCCCAGTCACGCCCCCACGAGCCGACCCCAGGATGCGGGAAATTTAAACTTGGTCGTTCCCGCTCTCAAAAGGCGCCGCAAATCCGGCGATCGGACGTAGTCTGGCGTTACAAAAAACAGAGCGCCGCCGCCGCAAGTTCGCGTGCGCAATGATTCATCACTCGGCGGGGTCGGCTCCAGGCGTTGGCGGAGTCGGCGTGCACGGGCTCGGCAGTGTCGGAGCTGCTTCGGTGCTGGGTTGTGTCACGTTTGGGTTGAACCCACCGTGCGCGTCGCCGTCGGCGTAGCCGGGCGACGATGAACCCCATGGAGATCCGACGCCTTGCTGTCCCCAGGGCGCGTACTGGGCGTGGCTGACGACGGGTGGATTCATCCCCACCTGGTCGACCGATGAGGAAGACGCCGCGCCGCGCGCCGCGTTGTCGCGGGCCTTCTTGGCTATGGCCCTGTTCCGCCGGTCGGCGGTGACTGCTTCGCGCCGCTGAACTTCCACCCTTCACTCGGCGTTCGACAGGCCCGGTGGCTTCGATGGCGGCGCCCTCGGCTTCCTCTGCTTCGGCTGGGCCACGGTGCCAGTAGCGGCTGCCGCCGCGCACGGCATGGCGTGCTTCTTCGGCGGCATGGCGGCGACTGGGAGGCGAGCGGGAGGGGGTTTGGCGGGAGAAAGGCAGAGGATGGCGGGAGGAAGGCGAGCGAGCGGGGGAGATGCGAGGGAAAAGCGTCAAGAAACGACGGGAAAATGCCCTCGGGTCGCCTCCAGGGCGGGCCCACGCGCCTTTTTCGCTTGTGCCGGCTCCCCAAGCGCCCCCCAGGGCGCCGGGTTCGGCCTGGGTCCGCCGGCACCAGTTTTGGTCCGAGCCGGTGAAAAACGGGCTTCTGAGGGCGCGACTGGGGCCTTTTTTTCGCGCCGGCGCGGCAAAATCGCCTGAAGAGGACCTATTGGGGGCGCGCCTGGAGATGCCCTTAGTCAGGGATGCAAGAGCTTCCCTAGCTATGCTATGAGCAACAAGATTTGCATCCCTCAAAAAAAACAAGATTTGCATCCCTATTACAGAAAGAAAACTCAACTCTACCAAATACAGTAGCCTGAATACAAATATCCTCACAAAACGGAGGAGTTGCCGTGGACGAGAATCCTCATCCATTCATAGTTTCAATGGCCTCAAGACCAAAAAAATTGTTATAAGACTAGCCATAGTAAAGAGTAACTTAAAATAATAACATGCATTTACTAGTCATTGTAATCGCGAATCGAACATGGTAGCTCAGGAGCTAGCTCAGTTTGAACATGTTCATCCACCAAATATGTGGTTGGACTTGTCTCCCATCATTATTTCTGAACTTCTCGTGGATGATGTAAGCGTTATTTAATTTTAATAAAACTAGCCATGAAGGCCTTTCCCTAAAGAAAAGTCTATGTTACTATATTTATAGTGGAGAATAACATATTTATGGTGCCATGCAACACTTTATTTATTAACTTATAGATTCATCTTGTTTTGGTATGTGTAATGTTACTCATAACAAGAGTAACTAGCTATGTTACCACACACCTCGCTTTCCTTATTAATTACTTGCTACATCATCTATTTTGCTTAGATATTGTGATGTTACCACCTATATTATTCTCACTATGGATAGTCTAACCCATCTCATTTGCCAAAGCGATTCCACGTCAAATAGCTAGTGCAAATTTTTACTAGTACAAAACTTATTACATTTCCCTACACATAGTCATATTTTTCTTTCTGAATTTGCCGTGTCACTAGCAAATTTTGACTGATTTTTGCCATGTCGAAGTACAATTTTTTCTACATTTTGACTACATAGAGACATTTAAAGTCTCCGAGTTTTCCATGTCACTCATACACACTTTCTTCTTTTTTGCAATGAATTATAGAAAATACTTTCTAATTTTTGCCATATCTTCTATATAGGCTTTTAGTTTTGCCATGGATCATGCCAAATTTGCTATTTTTTGCGTGTTTTTTAAAGATCATGGCAAATTTGATATGTGCTTGTGTTCACTTTTTCATTTAGTTTTTTCCATGGATCATGGCAAATTTGTTGTATGTAATTTGTGTATCATGGCATTTTTTGTTACATCTAGAAGAATGTGTAGGCACATTTTTGTCTGCGACATCACAAAGTTAAGGAAGATTTATTCTGGTGACATGGCATGTTCAGGAAATTTGTGTCGTGTCACTAGTGAAAATTTATTACACTTCCCTATACATATTGATATTTTTGTCTCAATTTCCCATCTAACTAGACAATTTTTTATTGATTTTTGCCATGTCAAATTAAAAATAATCCTACATTTTGTCTTCATATGGACATATAAAATTTACCATTTTTTCATGTGATAAGTTAATATTTTTTCCAAAAAGCTGCCATGTTATGATTACAAAATTTCCAAAAGAATTGCTAGTTTTGATGTAAAAAAATCCTTGATTACAAGTACAAACTTTTTCGCTAACTTTTCCATGATCTATGGAACATTTTCTATCAAAGTTGCACGTGACCATGGAAAATTTTTAACTCTGCATGTTTTCTCACACAAATACAATTCTAATTTTTATCCTGCATATGTTTTTTTAATGTATTTGTACCATGGAAAATTTATTGGACATGCCATGGCAAAATTATTTATCATTTCACGGCAAATTCTTTTTTGTATGCATCATGGCAATTCTATATCACATGTAGGCAGAATTTTTTCATTGTATCATGGCAATTTCTCTATGCATTTTATAATTTTATTCATGTATATGAAACCTTGAAACAGAACAATTTTTATTTTTATATGTAGGGTGATTTTAATTATGATCATAAAAAACTCACTTTTTATATGAATTTGCCCCCCTTTTCTTGTTTTTCTATATGACAATTTTTTGGGCCCGGCAAATATGCTTTTTAGGAGAAAATTATGCTTTTGTTGATGGCAATATTTTTGCAAAAAACAGCTGACTGGACAAGCCTGTTTATTCTGGGCCAGTTTGTGGTCGCGCTGAACATCCGCTGGAGCGAACGTTCTAGGGAACGTTTAACATTCACTCCGTCGCTCGGGGGGTACCTCCTGAGCTAATGTTCCCTGGTATTGGCATCCTAATTTGAAGGATCACATCTATAATTGTGTTTTGGTGATCCACAATATGGCTCATTGAGTTGCTTTTATGCTACATGATGGTTTCTCACTGGGAATGGCCTAGCAAAACTTGCTAGCTCATGTGCCATAGACCCATAGTATTCGACTATGGCAGAGAGTGTGCTGAAGGACGGCATTCACGAGCTGTAGTGACATCTGGTAGCAACATGGAAACATTTGCCTACTTGTGCTGTATAAACTTTTTGTATCCACAACCAGCTTGAGTATGGCTGAGATTTGCTCTATATGAAAGTTGTCACGCGACCATTTTCCCCACAAATATATACACTTTGCCACGTTTGATGAGATTTTTTTCCTAAATTACCATGTAACCATTCATTTTTCTGCAATTTTGCCATGACATATAGAGCAAATCTGTTCTTTGCCATGTCACTTGTACTATGTTTTTCTATTTTTGTCATCATGTGTAGTACTTAGGCGACAGCTGTTTTATCTGGTGACATGGTATTTTCATTGTATATGACATGTTTAAAATGTTTTTTTGTTGCATCTAAAGAAAAAATAGGTAGATTTGTGTTTGTGACATGGAATTTTTTTAAGAAAAAATGATTTAGTCACATTGTCATGGTAATTTTAAAAATAATTTGCCATGTTACTTGTACACGTTTTATTCCATTTCCCTACACATATTCATATTTTTCTTTCTGAATTTGCCATGTCACTAGTCGAAATTTTGATTGATTTTTGCCATGTCAAAGTTCAAAATTTTCTACATTTCACCTGCATATAGACATTTAATATCTCCAAGTTTGCCATGTCACTCACACATACTTTCATATCTTTTGTAATGAATTAGAGGACATCTTTTCTATTTTTTGCCATGACTGTTTAGATGCTTTTAGTTTTTCCATGGATCATGACAAATTTGCTATCTTTTTGTGTGTGTTTTTAAATATCATGGCAAATTTGATATGTGCTTGTCTTCACTTTTTCATTTAGTTTTTGCCATGGATCATGGCAAATTTGTTGTACATAACTTGTGTATCATGCCATTTTTTTGTTGCATCTAAGAGAATGTGTAGGTACATTTGTGTTTGCAACATCGCAAATTTAAGGAAGATTTATTCTAGTGACATGGCATTTTTAGGATTTTTCTGTCGTATCACTAGTAAAAATTTCTTACACTTCCCTACACATATTCATATTTTTTTTTGTCTCAATTTGCCATGTTACTAGGCAAATTTTCATTGGTTTTTGCCATGTCAAATTACAAAATTCCTACATTTTGTCTTCATATGGACATATAAAATTTACTAATTTATCATGTGACATGTTAATATTTTTCCAAAAATTGCATGATTACAAATTTCCAACAATTTACCATGTGATAAGTTAATCTTTTTCCAAAAACTTGCCACGCGATGATTATAAAATTTGCAAACAAAGTCCTTGTTTTATGTAAAAAAAATCCTTAATTACAAGTACAAACTTTTTCGCTAAGTTTTGCATGATCTATAGAATATTTTCTATCAAAGTTGCAATGGATCATGTCAAAATTTTAACTTTGCATGTTTTCTCATACAAATACCATGGTAATTTTTATCCTGTGTATGTTTTTTTAAGTATTTGTACCATGAAAAATTTACTGTATATACCATGGCAACTTTATTGATCATTTCACGGCAAATCCTTTTTTTGCATGTACCATGGCAATTTCTCTATGTTTTTTATATTTTTATTCATGTATATGAAATCTTGAAACGTAACAATTTTTTTATGCAGGGTAATTTTAATCATGATCATAGCAAACTCTCATTTTAAATGAATCCCCCCCCCCCTTTTTTTTGAGATGACGATATTTTGTCCCGTCAAAATTATGCTTTTGTTGTTGGTAATATTTTTGCATAAAACAGCTAATTGGTCCTGGTCTGTTTATTCCACCCCAGTTTGACGTTCGCTCATTCGATCCGGGGATGGCCTAGCCAAACTTGCTGGGAGGTCCTATCTGCCGCTCTTTGCAGCAGAATGTCGACCTGACGCACAGAGGGTCTCCCGACTGGGCCGGCCCATATCGCTAGCGACCAGTACCGAACGAAAAAATGCAGCGCTCGATAAAAAGAATGCCCTAAATTGGGTTCGAACCTGAGACAAGAAGCTTCAAAGAAGTACAGCTTGCCAATTGAGTTAGAGAGCTACCTGGTTTGTAACGCATCACAACATCTTAAGAACAAAACCGAGCGCACAGCTGGATTTTCTTTTTTATTACGCAAAATGTTATGTTTGAGAAAAACAGTGAAGGTCGTGAACAGCGAGCGCTTCTAGAAATTGTGAATAAAGATTGAAAAAAATCACCAATTCGAAAAACGCAAACAATTTTTGGAAACGGGAACATTTTTGTAAAATCTCCCAGAAATAGAAAACGTGAAAGTTTTTTTGAAAACCCAAACATTTTTCAAATTCAAAAACAAATTTTGGATACTCGCACATTTTTTTAAACTCCCGAACAAAACTTGAACACATGAACAGTTTTTGAAACATGCATACATTTTTTGAAACTCCCGAACAAAAATTGAAAATTAACATTTTTAGAATTTGCGAACAATTGTTTAAATGGAAACATTTATGGAAACACGCAACCAAATTTGAAAACATGAACATTTTTTAAAACGTGCATACATTTTTTGAAACTCCCGAACAAAAATTGAAATATGAACATTTTTTAGAATTTGCGAAGAATTCTTTAAATGGAAACATTTATGGAACTCGCAACAAAATTTGAAAACATAAACATTTTTTAAAACATGCGTACATTTTTTGAAACTCCAGAACAAAAATTGAAACATGAACATTTTTTAGAATTTGCGAACAATTCTTTAAATGGGAACATTTATGGAAACTCGGAACAAAATTTGAAAACATGAACTCTTTTTAAATTGGTGAACAAATTTTGAAATGGGAAGATTTTTTGAAATCCCAAACGTAATTTGAGAACGTTAACATTTTGTGAACTTATAGGCATTTTTCGAAAAGCAAATATTTTCAATAATATGGGAATCTTTTTTTGAAAATGAAGATTTTTTTTAATTATTGAACAAAAATTAATAACAAGAACATTTTTTGAACTTCTGAACATTTTTAGAATTTTAGAAAAGAATTTGAAATTCTTAAGAACAAAAAGTAAATAAAAGGAGAAGAAGAAGGAATTGAAAAATGAAACAAGGGAACAGAAAATAAAGAAAGAAAAAAAACAGAAAAAACCAAAAAGAAAAGACAAACAGAATAAAACCAGTGAAAACTTGGTTCAAGAACCTTCCAGAAGGTTCCTAAAACCGGACGCTGTAGCGCGGGCGCTATTTCCTAATTGGGCCAGCCCATCTTGATCGCTTAGGTCACTCCCCTCCCTCTGTGCGAAGCCTTGACAAGTTGACGCAACGGCACAAAATCATTTGTAATGTGCGCCTTTTTCCCTCTAGTTAGGGTTTCGTTCCTCTCGCCACCTCGAGCGTCGTTGAGATATACCTTCCCTCTTGCCGGGGGTTTCGAGCTTTGCGCCTGGGATCGAGGCAGCCCTGTCGCCGTCAAGGCCCGGTGCTGGTTTCTCACCATCGGGGGCTAGGGTTTTGCGGTTTCGATCAGATCGTCCGCCTCGACCGCCTGTTCAAGATGGCGGGCCGGGGGAGTTCGTCGACTGCCGATCGCAAAGGAAAAGGCAACCTGGAGGAGATGATGAAGGAGCTGGCCCTCAAGGAAGATGACCTTGATGATGTAATCTTTGAGGATGATGATGCACCTGCAGAGGAGTCGCTCCGCTGGATGATTTTAGCCCGAGTTCATATGGACAAGGACTTTAGCTCCTATTGGTTCTTCCGCAACATGAAAACAGCATGGGATCTAGCAAGGCCAGGGAAGATCAAAACCTTGGAGGCGAACCTTTTCCAGATGCAATTTGACTGCTTGGGAGATTGGGAGCGTGTGACCCAGGGCGGACCATGGCACTTTAGGGGAAACCTAGTACTAATTGCCCCGTATGATGGTTACACAAAACCCTCTTCTATTGAGCTTTTCACCTTCGAGATTTGGGCAAGGATCATCGAGCTTCCATATTGCTTTCCATGGAAAGGTCAAGGCGCTTGCATCAAAGATTGGGGTGTTTGTGGACTTTGAGCCTTCATCGTTTGATTTCGAAGGCAACTTTTTTAGAGTCAGAGTAAGATTGGACGTCCGTCATCCTCTGAAGAAAGCTATATCCTTGGTCCGGGGAGGAGAGAGGGAGATTTTTGCTGTAAAGTATGAGCTTTTTCCCGATTGGTGTCAAGTCTGCGGCATGATGGGCCATGAATTCAAGGAGCATGGCGACGGGGTGCACCCCCCCTCTACACTGGTGTTCAAAAATCTCCGGGCGCCAGCTACCACTGCGTGGGGAACTCGACGCCGGAACAGAAAGCAGCAGAACTAGAGGCAAGAGATGCATGCGGAATTCAGTCCAGAGGCAAGCCAGCAAGAGGCACATGTAGATGAAGGTATGGACCTAGATAACAACAGGAAGCGTACTTCCGATCAGGTTATTAGCTCTCCAAACCCTAAATCGACGAGGTTGGAGCTGGTGGCGGTGACGAAGCCAAGTGGGAGCACGGTGCCGATTAGTCCTCCTCCAAAGCAGGACCCGAAGAGGTCTAAACTCACGGGGCAGATGGGGAAGACAGGCACTTCGGGCGATAAGGACGGGATAGTTGGTGTGCTGAAGAAAAACCCCAGTGGGGGGAAAAGCTCGGACGCGAGATTGGCGGCCTCCTCGGCGGAGGACCGCCGGACGCAATGAATCTGTTATGCTGGAACTGTCGGGGGATTCGCAACGCCCCGACAGTTCAAGAGCTGCGCAAACTCGCGAATAAGTTTGCCCCTAGAGTGCTTTGTCTAGTTGAAACCCAGATTAGTGGGGTTAGAGCTGAGAATTTGAAGAGTACTTTAGGTTATGATTGTTCTTTTGCTGTTGATGCCTCTGGTAGGAGTGGAGGCTTGGCTATTTTCTGGAATGATGAAATAAAGACTGAAATTTTGGGTTATTCTAAGTATCATATTGATTGCAAACTCGTTGGCGTAGGAGACCAACCATGGAGGCTATCTTGTTTCTATGGCGAAGCTCAGGCGCATCTTCGCAATCACACTTGGAATACAATGAAAACCCTGTCCACCCTACAAGATCTGTCGTGGGTGTGCATAGGCGACTTCAATGAGGTGCTGAGACACGATGAGCATGACGGGATTGGCTCGAGAAGTCAATCGCAGATCCAGGGCTTCAGAGATGCGGTTGACGTGTGTGGCTTACTTGATCTCGGATACAAAGGTGTAAAATGGACTTATGAGAAGAAGGTAACAGGAGGCTCGTATACCCGAGTCAGGCTGGATAGAGCTCTGGATTCGGTGGATTGGTGTGGTATGTTTCCGTCAGCGGCTGTTGAACATGTCACGGTAGCGACTTCGGACCATTCGGCCATAGTGCTACAGCTAAGCCAACCGAATGGAGGAGCCAAGAAGGCCAAGCAGTTTAGGTATGAGGTCATGTGGGAGACCCACCCCGATCTGAAACCTGTGGTGCAGGCAGCGTGGGAGCCCAATGGCCATAATCTAACGGCGGGTGAAGTCTGCGCAAATCTCAAGGCCTTAGCGAATAATCTGGGAGACTGGTCACATACCACTTTCGGAAGCGTCAGAGGAGGAATACGCAGTTTAAAGAAGGAGCTAGACCGCCTGCGTAGTGACTGCATGAGAGCTGGTCCTTCACATGTGGAAATCAAGATCAAGGACCGCCTTATTGAACTCTATCTGCGAGAAGAGCTGATGTGGCGTCAGAGGTCTCGGGTTGAGTGGTTATCAGCAGGGGATCGGAACTCCCGTTTCTTTCATATGCGGGCATCTATGCGGAGGAGAAAGAACTTGATCAAGGCACTGCAGAAACCAGATGGGCAAGTGACCACGGAGCTAACGGAGATGCAGCAGATGGCAACTGATTTTTACAAAAAACTATACACTTCAGAGGGAGTTGAGGGCCTGCAAGATGTTCTTCAACATGTGCCTTTGAAGGTTACTCCGGAGATGAATGCATCGTTGCTGGCCCCGTATGAGGCAAAGGAGGTCAAGAGTGCTCTTTTTCAGATGTTTCCTACCAAAGCACCAGGTCCGAACGGGTTTCCAGCTCATTTCTTCCAGAGACATTGGGATGTTTGTGGTGAAACAGTAACCAGAGCCGTCCTGGCTATAGTCAGGGGTGAAGAGAGCCCTGCTTGCTTGAATGATACCCTACTGGTTCTGATTCCGAAGGTATCTAACCCAACCTTGCTCTCACAGTTTCGCCCTATAAGTTTGTGTAATGTTTTTTACAAGATAGCTTCAAAAGTGCTTGCAAATCGGCTCAAGGTAATCCTCCCGGATATTATATCAGAGGAGCAGTCAGCTTTCGTCCCCGGAAGACTTATTACTGATAACATTATATCGGCTTATGAATGTTTACACTTCATGAAGCGTAACAGATCAAAGAACAACAGTTATGCAGCTCTGAAACTTGATATGATGAAGGCTTATGACCGGGTTGAGTGGATGTATTTGAAATCAGTGATGGAAAAGTTAGGCTTTGCAGCACCATGGGTGTCTGTTGTGATGAACATGGTGAGATCTGTATCATTTTCAGTCATGTTCAATGGTATGAAGTCAGAAGTTTTTAAACCTACAAGGGGTATTCGACAGGGAGATCCAATCTCTCCATATCTTTTCTTGTTAGCAGCAGAGGGCCTTTCGTGCCTCTTAAAATCTCAGAATCAATCATCCCAGCTCAGCGGCATTAAGGTGGCACCGTCGGCACCGGCGGTAAACCACCTTTTATTCGCGGATGATAGCCTGCTGTTTTTTAGGGCAAGTGTCGATGGAGTTGAAGCAGTGTCAAACCTGTTGGAAACGTATTGCAAGGCATCAGGTCAAAGGATAAATAAAGAGAAGTCTTCAATTTTCTTTAGCAAGGGCTGCCCTGAGATAGTCCGTGACGCTCTCAAAGGCCACTTGCAGGTTCCTAATGAATCGTTAAGTGACAGATATTTGGGTATGCCAACGGATGTGGGTCATTCTAAGAAGGGGACTTTCAAATATTTGAGTGACAGAGTTTGGGACA
>NC_041384.1:421812637-421843130 GCF_002162155.2 Triticum dicoccoides
GTAAGGATGTGCTAATCAAGTCGGTAACTCAGGCTATCCCGGTGTTCTCTATGTCATGCTTTAAGCTGCCTCGAGGCTTGTGTGATCATATCAAATCCATCATAAGGAAATCTTGGTGGGGCTGCAAGCAGGGTGAACGCAAACCGGCTTGGGTGTCATGGGATGTGATGACACGTCCAAAACACCTAGGCGGGCTGGGATTAAGAGATTTGGAGATTTTCAACCTAGCTTTGTTGTCACGTCAGGCCTGGAGACTCTTGCAAGAACCTCTGAGTTTGAGTGCAAGGATTTTGAAGGCTATATACTACCCTTACAGTTCGATACTTAATGCTGAGTTGGGATCTCGACCTTCTCAAATTTGGCGAGCTATCATGGAGGGGCTGGATTTGGTAAAGCAAGGAATTATTCACAGGAACGATAATGGACAAACAACGGAAATATGGAATGACAACTGGATACCGAAGGAGATGACGCCACGGCCCATCACGTCGTTGGTCGCCAATCCCCCAAGGTTTGTATCGGAGTTGCTGTCTCCAGCAACAGCCTCATGGAATGAAACTCTAGTCCGGTCAGTTTTCTTGCCGATAGATGCGGATGCTATTCTGAAGATCCCGGTATGCACGCGTAATATAGAGGATTTCTGGGCTTGGAACCCGGACAAGAAAGGCAATTTCAGTGTTAGCTCAGCCTATAAGTTTTTGCTCAAGACAAAGTTGCAAAGAGAGGAGTGGCTGTACGGGGGGAGTGGATCATCTCATTTTGAGAGAGATGAACAAGCCTGGACCTCGTTATGGAAATTGAAAATTCCGTCGAAGGTGCGAATCTTCCTTTGGAGGCTTGCAAATCATTCATTACCCACAACGGATGTTTTGAAGAGGCGAAAAATGTCAGAACGAGATGTATGCCCCTTGTGCGGAGGGGAGGATTCATGGCGCCATGCCTTGGTTGCATGCACGATGGCCCGTTGCGTTTGGGCGCTGTCGGATGAAGCACTGGTGTCAATCATGTCTGAACACGAGGAATCCAACGCAAGAATTTGGTTATTCGAGCTGAGTGAGAAGATGGACCATGCAAGCTTCACGAGGATGGTTATAACGCTGTGGTCATTATGGTTATATGAATCGATTTTTCAGAGCCCTCAACAAACAACGTCCTTTATAAATAACTATATTGATGAGCTAGGCCAAGTGAACGCCAAGGGAGTCCATGAAGGCACTCCTAGTGTTGCACCACCAAGACCGAAGCGGTGGCTTCGCCCGCCGAGTGGCAATGCAAAGATTAATGTCGATGGGGCCGTGGTGAGAACACGGAGAGGTGGAGCTGTTGCAGCTCTATGCCGCGACCAAGACGGACAATACTTGGGGTCATCGGCGGTGGTTTACTATGGGATCATTGATCCCTTAACTTTGGAGACTTTTGCATGCCGCGAGGCCCTTGCTTTGGCGGAAGATCTCGGAGAGCAGAGGATCTGCATGTCCTCGGACTGCCAAGAGGCGGTGAATGATATAAACAGGGGAACATGAGGCCCCAATGCTGCGTTAGTACATGAAATAATGAATCACTGTAATAGTTTTATTTCTTACTCTTTTGTTTTCGAGCGTAGGAACTTCAATTTTGAAGCTCATAATCTCACCAAGTTTGCTTGTAACTTAGATATAGATAGATATGTTTGGTTGGGCACCCCCATGACCCAAGCCTTATACCTATGACAATTGCTTATGAATAAATAAAGCCGGCGAGATTTCTCAAAAAAAGAAAAGACAAGTTAACGCAACGAGGGTCCGTTAGGATATTCCAAACTTGCTAGCTCATGTGCAGCAGTATTCGCCTATGGCAGACATTGTGCTCAAATACGGCATTCACGAACTCCGGTGACATGTGTTAGCAACATGGAATTATCTGCCTACTTGTGCTCTTTAATTTTATTTTTTGTATCAACGACCAGCTTGCTGAACATAAGAACAGACAAGACTAGTTTGAAAATAAACAGGTTATCTGTCAGAATCCATCTCAGAACCAAAAAAAGAATACATCTCAGCCGGAGGGAAAATGTTAGTATCTCATCACGAAAATCAAGAGACGAGTTAGTCATATTGCGTGGATCTGTCGTCTTCGCTGAGCGAACAAAACCAGCAGGACTCCTGTCAGTTAACACCTGGATCTTGGATACACCAGTTTTTTCATCCAGACAGATACAGATTAGGCATGTTTCCGACCTGCTGTGGTGTTGCCCGTACTTTTTCATCACTTACGACTGGGACTTGGTCTTGCTTTTCTCAGCTACCCCTTGCCCACAAACAAAGGCCTTCGACTAGACAAATTGCAAAATCCAACAAGAATGTGACAGCTTCCCTTTTGAGTTGGGAAGGAACACACCCAAAAAGTAACGATTTTTTAAACCCAAACAAGAACCGACTAAGAATCTCCTGATCATTTTCTTTCTATGAATCAGATCTAGTATTTACCTATTCGCAATTTCGTATCATCCATAAATTGCATTGTTGCTGTTGATACAGAAGAACAACATCCACTGGAACAGTAGAACTTGATCAACCTCTTCCCCCCGACAAATAAATATAGATAATCTTATCGGCCTAATCGGATCCAAGATTAAAATATCTTCAGAAAAATCACAGCAAAAAAACAAAACTGAAAGAGATTAAATTCAGATGATGACCAATTACAATTTGCATGCATGGCAATGGCAATGGCATGCTCTGCCGTCTCTGCACGCGCCTCTTCACCTCCTCATGCGGTGGCACCTGTACCACAGGAACACGAAGCAGAGCACCCTGTACCCGACCACGAACCCGAGCATGACTCCCAGGTTGCTCCACCTCATGCTCTCCCGCATCCCCTGCTGCCGCAGCAGCATGGTGCCGTCGAGGACGCACATGCCGCCGCCGGGGGCCGAGGCGAGGCACTCCTGCCCGCCGCGCGCGCCGCCGTACTCGTTCACGATGAGGGCCTCGAAGGGGTACTTGAACAGGCTGATGTAGTGCATGAACACCCAGTACTGCGGGATGTCCTTGCTCGCCACGAAGTAGCCGGAGAAGAGGAAGAAGCAGCCGATGAAGCCGGCGATGAGGGAGTTGCCGACGATGTAGTTGGGCGCCAGCGCGCTGAGGCAGGCGGTGAATGAGTTGGCGGTGAGCATGACGAGCCAGATGACGAGCGCGAAGTAGGCGAAGCTGGCTGGCTCGCGCGCCAGGCCGACGAGCCAGTACACGGGCGTCGCGTAGAGGAGCGCCGCGGCGAGGAGGAAAGGGAGGAACACGGCGGCGTTGGAGGCGACGTAGGAGGACACGCGGTACGCGCCCCGGGTGGTCTCCCTTTCCAGGATGCGGCGCTCCTGGAGGAACACCGGGAGGCCCTCGGTGGTGGAGGAGAGCACGAAGGTGAGGTTGAAGGCGAAGAAGCCCAGCCGGGACTGCAGGTCGGTGGTGCCCAGGAAGATCGTGCCGAGGAACACTCCGACCACCGCCGACTGCACCATTCGCGCCGCGAACAGCTGCGGCGTCCGCAGCACCGTCTTCACGAAGCGCCCCGACAGGATGCAAACCTCCGCCGCCGCCGAGTTGGCGTACGCCGCGCGGCGCGCTGACGAGGACGAGGGCGAGGGCACCGGCGCGGCAACATCTTGGTATGTGAGCGCGGTGGCGATGACGACGTCCGGCTTGAGGGTGTCGATGGTCTCCATGGCGTACTCGAGGACGTTGACGTGGGCGGGGATGGAGTGGCCGGAGCCGGCGAGGCGGGCCTCGAGGAACGGCAGGGAGCCGTGGTGCCGGACGGCGCCGTCGGCGAGGAGGACGACGCGGTCGAGCAGCTCGAGGATGCGGAAGCCGGGCTGGTGGATGGTGAGCACGACGGTCTTGCCGTGCGCGGTGGCCATGTCCCTGAGCATCTTGACAATGTGCAGCGCGGAGCCGGAGTCGAGCCCGGACGTGGGCTCGTCCAGCAGCAGCACGGCCGGGTCGTGCACGAGGTCGACGCCGATGGACACCCTCCTCCGCTCGCCCCCGGAGACGCTGGCAACCCTCGAGTGCGCGACGTGGCGCAGCCCGAGCTCGGCCATGAGCTCCCTGGCCCGCGCCTCCGCGGCGCCCGGCGCGGCGCGCAGCCGCAGGCGCGCGCTGTAGAGCAGCGACTCCTCGACGGTGAGCATCGGGAAGAGCGCGTCGTCCTGCGGCACGTGGCCGGACACCCGGCGGAAGCGCGCGGCGTCCATGGGGCAGCCGTTCACCAGCACCGCGCCGGTGAGCACCCTGGCCGGGTCCGCCGACCCCGCCAGCACCGAGAGCAGCGTGGTCTTGCCCGCCCCGCTCGGCCCCACGATGGCCACCACCTCCCCGGGGGCCGCCTCGCATGTGACGCTCCTCAGCAGCAGCCGCTCGCCCTTGCCGCCCCGCAAGAAGGACGACAGTCCGACGCCGCGCGCCGGAAGGACGTAAGACAGAGCCCTCGTCTCGAGCCGGTACCTCGGCCTCCGGCGCCCGGTCCCCGTCTTGCCCAGCGACATCGCCGGCGTCACCACTGTCTCCCTCGGAGACGCCATGGATCCCTATAAGCCTTCCAGTGGAGATCGTCCGAGCAAGTAGGAGAGAAGAGCGAGAGATTGTTACAAAGGCAGCAAGGGGTGGTGAGAAGGGTTGAGCTAACCGCACCAACCTCTCCCCCTTATGTACACCCGTAATGTTTGCTGTGTGGTTTGGCGCGCGCGCGAGGTCTGAAGTCTGAACCTGGTGCTGGTGCGACGCCGTCAGTTTGGTGCCACCGCACGGGAGTTTTCAAGGGTTTTGCTGTGTTTCCACCGGTGCGCTCGTCTCGTCTATCCGTGTGTTTCCGGTGGCTTGTGGATGCGGCGGACGTGCCGGTTCGGTTCGGGGCTTGACGCCCAAGCTTGCAAGCTTAGTACACCGGGACTGATCAACTCCTCTCACTATTTTTCTCTCTCTGTTCTCGCTCACTGCTCACATCGTTTAGATGCTGTATCAAATCGTATACACTAGCTTATTATTGTATGCTACTCGAACGAATACAGAGTACAGGCACGCTAAGAGGAGTATTTGGGGTTAATGGTTACACCCATTTCTTAATATTTTTGTGGGTGTCCATGTGTCGTGCCGCCTCGGTCCTTTTTAATTTTTGTGACCGTTTGGCCAGTTTTTTTTAGGGTCGTTTGACCAGTTTCCTAAAATCACTATCTTGCCTTGCGATGCTCATGAACTTAGTCCAAATGCACAAATCATATATGGAACGAACGAATTCAGAAAACAAAAAGGAAACGTTTCACTCGTGCGCGGGGGCTTGCCGGATCGGGTCGAACGGCGGTTTTCCACCGGTGACCTAACGGCTGGCCGGTCCGATTTGATCTAACCTGCGGGTGGGTTGTTGGTCTTTGGCTTGCGCGGCAGGCACAGGGTGAGGCAGCAGCCCGGTGCACGAAACCTTCGTCTCCGTGTGGAGTGCCGCGGGGTGCAGAGATTTTCTGATGAGCGGCACCATTGACCGCGCAGGCCACACCCGGTTGGTCACCCTCACTGCTCCCTCCCTGGCTTCGGTCACCCTGTGCCAATTGCCAAGCCAGCTGCCGTACTCGTTCAGGGCTAAATTAGAGAAAGGTGTAGCTACTAGCTACTACTCCCTCCGTTCTGAATTACTTGTCTTAGATTTGTCTAGATACGGATGTATCTAGACTCATTTTAATGCTAGATACATCTGTATCTAGACAAATCGAAGACAAGTAATTTGGAACGGAGGGAGTACGTAGTATCAAATTGACGTCCTTTGCTTCAGTGTAATATAACTGGATGGATCACCCGGCTGACAACAGTGAACGGAGAGTCGTCGATGGGAGCCGCAGGCTAATGATTTCGCTTTTGGATGGGTACGGCTCGTTGCTCTAGCCGGTTTCGACAGAGGGAGATCATCAGCCATGCTTTTGCCTTCTCTTCCGAAAGGAAGATGATGGCCAGTGGCAACACTGGACGCATCCAGCGAGCGACTGGCTCAAGTTGAGAACGTCGGTCATGATGAAACAGCCAAACAATGGCAATGGTACGTTGGTCCCACTTTTCCATGCATAGTGGGATGTAGTATTACCTAGCTAGTCAACACAAGACGTACGTACTCTGCCCATGCATATACGTATGCCGTACTACGTATTGGCTGGAGATCCTGAGCAGCAGTACGTACGTGGCATGGGAAGAATAAAATCTCTCTCCGATATACTCCCTCTGTTCCGAAATAGTTGTCGTTGGGAAACTTCTCCGACCAGGTGAAAACAGGATAAAGTACCAAACTACCCTCAATTTGAAATTTTTATCGCCGGGGATCTTCGTCTTACTCCATCGCTCCTCCCCTCCGCCAGGCTCCATCCCACTGCTGCAGCTCCGGCGTCCGTCCGCGCCGGTCGCAGCTCCCTCGTCGGCCGCCTTCCTCCGCTTCAATCAAGAGCCCAAACTCGTACGCAGCTCCCTCGCCGTCCGCCACAGCCTCCAGCCGCCCGCGACTCCTGGCCTTCGCTCCGCCCGTGCTCCTCCCCGCACCGACCAGCAGCAGCGCCGCCCGTGCTCCTCCTCATGCCTGAGCCTTCCAGCTCCTCGATTCAGGCACTGGAGCTCCGGATCCGGCCAATTGACCTCCGTCCGTGCTCCTCCCCGCACTGACCAACAGCAGCAGCAGCGCAGCCTGTGCTCCTCCTCCTGCCTCAGCCTTCCAGCTCCTCGATTCAGGCACTGGAGCTCCGGATCCGGCCAATTGACCTCCGCCCGTGCTCCTCCCCGCACTGACCAACAGCAGCACTAGCACTGCCTGTGTTGCTGTTTGAATTGATCAAAATTGTTAATCGCCAAAGAAATTGATCGCCGGAGTTGTACCACTTGTTCTCGCCACAGACAGAAATTGATCAGATGTGGTGATTGACCAGGACGTCTTCTCACCAGTCACAGCAAGCTTGAATTGATAGCCAGAGCAATTTTGAATTGATCAGCAAGGAGCAGCCACTGTCCATCTGTTCACCTGTCAAAACTAGCAGATCAACAGTAGGAGCAAGGATCAGCAAGGAGCAGCAAGGATCAGCAAGGAGCAGAAAATTGACAAATAAGCAGATCAACAGTAGGTGAGCTACTCCATTTTTATGTGCTCCATCTGCTACAAGAAATTCGGTGTACTCATGCTTGTAATTGTACTCTTGCAAACAAATTACTCCATGCTAGTACTCCAGATCATGATTAAGTACTCAAGAAAACGATGTTAGTTCTGGCACTAAGTGTGGCTCTGCATCTGTGAGATCACTTCTGGTGTTAGTATTGGGTCATGCAACTTCGGCTAGGATGTTCTTGGTTGCTTAATAACTTAACTAGATAGACATACTTAATGCAAAAAAAGCAGGCACAAAGATTTCTTATACTAACCGTGTAGGATATGACACCAACACCAAATCCTTCAAGCAATCGTCCCATATACAGGAAAGAAGTGTCCTGTAAAACAAACGCCGACAAGCGCGACAGGTTCAGAAGCAGCAATAGCAAGTGGTGAAACTAAGCCTTTGGAAAATGCACTACTGTCATACTTTTGCGAAGGAGATGGCAAGCCAGCCGATGATGTTAGGAATAGCAGCAATCATACCACCATCCTAATCCTAATTTTAATTTTGCTCCTAGCTACTCCTAATTTTTAAGTACTCTACAGTAACAGAAAAGGTACTGAATTTTCTTAATTTGATCATACCACCATCTCAATGAATCAATGTTAATTAAAGGAGTACATTTTCTTAATTTTCAGTAGTACAAATTCCAGCAACATCATCAGTCCAAAACATTAAGCTATTAACTGAAATTTGTGTGCATAACTGAATTTAACTGAAATTACATCTATCTCTGAAATTAATACCAACTGATCCTTTGGTCTAAGTGGTGGTAATTCTTGAGTAAGTACATTCTTGACAAAGAGAAGAGAAGAGAGAAAAGATTCATTTATTTTTAAAAGTACTGATGCAAGCAGTAGAGTACACAAAACCTTCAATTATTTTAATTAACTGGGAAAGTTCCGGCTAATTTTATTAAAGGAAAAGGTTGAGTTAATTTTAATTAAAATAAAATAAGAGAAGAGAATAGTAGAGCAAGCAATGCTACTGCTCCAAGCTAATCTGACTGCAAACCATAAACTACTGCAAGCAGCTCCATGAAAAGAAGTACTGCAAGCAGGCTACTCCAAGCAGTACTACACTAAGTAATGTCACTTCAAGTAGTACTACACCAACTAATCTCTATTGATGTCATTTAAAGCAGTAATCTCATCAACTAATCTCTACTGATGTCATTTACAGTATTTTTGTAAACTGAATTTTTTGCCAAGGAAACAAAATTTTATAGCTTCAGGCCTAAGTACAGAATAGCTTCAGGAGCAAAGGAAAAGAAAAACATACCCAAACTTTCTGAAGTGTTTCAGGCATCTCCCAACAATCTGGACGGGCAAAAAGGGATTTTTATTCTCGTCTATGAAATTCATACCAACAATTCTTCCTTCCAAATCAATCAGAAGACCACCAACGAAAATCTGAAGAAAATGGTACCAATGTTAACAAGTACTCATTCAATAAGATCCATACAAAGAATGTGAGCACTTATAGAGCTTAATTTCTACTCCATGAGTATCAATGCAAGCAGAAGCAGAATCACCATAGTGATATACTGAATGTTGTTGTCCTTGTTTTGCCTCTGAGGCTCCATTTGACAAGTGCTGACCATAAGTTCATCGCTTCAGCTGCAAACTTCCAGACTCAGATGTTCGGGCAACTGCAACAACCGAAGTAGGTGTCAGGAAGTAGGAGTCCGGGAGGTCGGCAAGCACCACCACGGGAAGATCAGCTTCTCACCTTGTGTAGAACAGAGAACAGGGAGCAAATCTGAACATGGAGTAGTCGATGTTCACTTTGACGATGCCTCCCCATCTGCAAAGCCGCCGCCGTCGGCCTTCGCGGCGGGGGGCTACTGCGCCGGGGGCGAGAACCCGCTGGTCTCCAAGCTGCAGACCCAGCTGGGCATGTCGTCACACATACAACACTCCTGTACTCACACTTACAGCAACCATCGAAAGAGAAACTGAATGTTGTACACCTCAGCATGTCGTCCCTTTTCGACCAAATTATCTACAGAAACATTGTACATTCAGTTTTCAGGCAAAAATGTTCAGAGATAATTAAGATACAGAAAACTAATTATGGCTGGTAATGTTTCATTAACCTAGGAAACTAATTCTTGCTTTGACAGTAAACGGACAACAATTGATCATAACAATATTGTCATTCTTGCTTTGACAGTAAACAGACAACAATTGACTAATTCTTGCTTTGACAGTAAACATACAACAATTGACAGTACACAGACTGAATTTATATGTACTTCTTCTTCTTCTTCTTCTTCTTCTTCTTCTTCTTCTACTTCTACTTCTACTTCTACTTCATCTTACATATTCATATCTTCAGGAGAAAATGGATCTCCCAGACCTCAACTTCACTCCACCTGCAGAAGATGTGGATGAAATGGATGAAAATGCAGAAAATGAAATGGAAGGACATGTAGGAGATGATATGGAAGGAGATGCCGGAGAGGGAATGGAAGGAGATGAAATTGTTCAAAATCCAGGTACAGTTACACTTGATCATTCCATCATTTCATCACTTGATCATTCCATCACTTCATCACTTGATCATTTCATTTAATCATTTTTTGTTGTATGTCTTGGTGCAGGTGCTGGGCAAGTTGGTAGAAAAAATAAAACCCTCAATGACCAGCAAAAATTTGCTGCTTATGTAGCATTGCATACACTGTGTATGAGTAGAGGAGGCACTTTTAAGAAAACTGATACGCAAGATATTGCAAATTTTTTTGGAGTGGGTGTTTGGAATATACAAAGAATTTGGAGGAAAGCAATGTTGCAAATTCAACAAAGTCAAGAGGTAGATGTTGCCGATCAGAGAAAAGGAAATTCTGGAAGAAAGCCTAAGGACATTAACCTAGAAAAAATCCTAACAATCCCATTAAACAGGAGGTCTACTATTAGATCACTAGCCTGGCAACTGGGATGTAGCCCTACCACACTTCATAGAAAGTTCATGCTAAATTTGATTAGGAGGCATAGAGAAAGTCTTGCCAGCGATACAAGCAGTTTGGCCGGAAAGTGATGCTGGACAGACCATCTACATTCAGCAGGATAATGCTAAGCCCCATATCTTGCCAGATGACCAGGAATTTCTAGCAGTTGTCGCAAAAACTGGACTTGACATTAGATTAGTACAACAGCCTGCCAACAGTCCTGATTTGAATGTGCTTGACCTTGAGTTTTTCAACTCGCTGCAATTGCTGACAGATTGTCTGAGTCCTAAAACACTACAAGACCTTATTGCAGGTGTTTTGGAGGAATTTGAAGGCTATGATGTTTACAAGCTCAACAGAATTTTCCTAACTCTACAAATGTGCATGATTGAGATCATGAACCATGCGGGGGGAAATGGGTATAAAATACCACATGTTAACAAGGAAAGGCTTGAGGGTCTGGGGCAGCTACCTCCAAGACTAACATGCCCGAAAGAGGTTTACACGAATGCCCTATACAACTTAGAGGTAATGGGGAGGGTTCAGTGATGAGGCTTGTTCGGATGCTTGAGATGAGGCTTGTTCGGATGCTTGAGATGAGGCTTGTTCCGATGCTTGAGATGAGGCTTGTTCCGATGCTTGACATGAGGCTTGTTCAGATGCTTGAGATGAGGCTTGTTCCGATGCTTGACATGAGGCTTGTTCGGATGCTTGAGATGAGGCTTGTTCCGATGCTTGACATGAGGCTTGTTCAGATGCTTGAGATGAGCTTGTTCAGATGCTTGACATGAGGCTTGTTCAGATGTGGAGTATGTGTAGTTCCTTGAGATGAGACTTGTGCGGAGTGCATCCCATGTGAAATTACTCCATATGTGTAATACTCCATTTTGTGAGGCTTGTATGTGTAACTCCATTTTGTGATCATTTTTACTCCATATATTTTTTCTCCATTTTGTGAGACTTGTATGTGTAATTCATTTGCTTGTGTGGAGTACTCCATTTAAATGAAAGAGAAGAGAAGAGAGTAGTAGGAGACAAGATTAGTGAATTTAGAGATGAGAAGATAATTTAGAGAAGAAGAGAACAAGCAAAGTAGTAGGAGAGGAAATGAGTGGGAGAGGAGAGGAGTATGGAGGGCACAAGGGAAGTACACTAAACTACAGATGCAAGAAGAGAAAGAGAAGAGAGAAGAAGAGAGAAGAGAAGTCCTGCTGTAACTGAAAAAGTTTCAGTTAAGTAACTGAAAAAATTCAGTTAATGAACTAAAACTTACACCAAACTATTGCTGTCCTACACTAAACTACTGATGTCCTACACTACTGCAAGTGCTATACTACTGCAAGTCTGCAACTGTTAAATTAACAAAAAAAGTTTCATTTAGTTTTACTTAAAGGAAAAGATTCATTTTAAGCTAATGTACCAAGTCAACAGAAGATTAATGACAAGATTAACAGTAGCAGAAGCTTCATGTGTTAAAATCTGAAGCTTCATGGGCAAAATTACAGAAGCTTCATGTGCAAAATTACAGAATTTGCAAAACTGAAAATGTGATTCAGAAAATAAAACGACCCCCAAAATAAAATTACTGGAGAGCATGGCATTATACCTGAACTGTATAGATAGCCACTTTGGAAAATAAAACGACCCCCAAAACTGAGAAACAGGATCCCACATGGAGTACAGTACAAGGTTAGTGATGAACTCACCTAGCATTTCGCCAAAAGTTCACTGAAGAGATCATTGAGCAGGTCGCGCTTATGCTTCTCCCTCTCTGCTTTGTGAATAATCCTCGGGGCCTTCTTCTTGCACTTGCCATCAGTGACAGGCCTGCGATCGAAAGCTACTGCATAAGTAGCAGTGGAAACACGGGCCTCATTGCAGAATTTTGGAGCAGACGAAAACATCCTCACACAGATCAGCAGGTGATGTTTCTCTTTTGTTCAGAATTTTTTCAATGAAACCAAAATACTACTGCACTTCATTTTAAGCTACTCCATACTCCAGTTTACTCCATTTAGATTGGAGAAGATAAGAGAGTTTAGAGAGCAAGGAATATCTAAGATAGCCTCAATGCACCATTCGATCATGATGAGCAGCAGAATTGCATTTTTACTTGTTATTATGTCCAAAAAATCTACTCAAAGACATGAATAATGCATAACCAAGGACACGTTGTGCATCAATTTCATCAACGCAGTCTGGGTAGAAGGAAACCCATACTGATTAGTCAGTATACATTGCCTATGGTTCTGTTAGGAAACCCATTTTGAGCAGGAGAGAGCAAAGCTTACCCTGCAGACCCAATTCCATCAATTTCAGGTAGCCTCCAGGTTGTAACAATTCACCCACAATTCTACTCTATGACATGCACCCGTCGACCATCCTGTGCCACCAACAAATAAAGCAGGATATAAGCAAAAAATATCCAAGATAACAGTAATGCACCATTCAATCATGATGAGCAGCAGAATTGCATTTTTGGAGTAGATGAAACTTTTGTACTTTATCACTATTGGCTGGTACACAACCTCTGACAATTATGAAAGGAACTTTTCTTCCTTAATTTGTTGTCTGAACTATGATTCAGTGTGTGGAGTTATTACGAACAAAACCAAAAAAATCAAGTTCAATAACTCGTTCAAGATTTTCCTATTGATGATATATCATTGTCGGAGTTGCTGTAAGCCACAGAAGAAAATAAAGTGGGTCCTCAAAGTAGTTGGGCATCTCATTAATTGTGCAAAGCTAGAGGACATCAAGTCTCTGTTGGAGCAGGTTGAACGAGAGGGCATGGAAAAGACTAGAGAAAGAGATCACTCTTCCTCCTCTTTGCCCATTTATGAGTAATTTACAGTTCTGTCGCCCATATGTTCTCCTTAATTTAGCCAGAAAGAAAATAAGTAATTTCAGCAAAACTTGCAGGGCAGCCCTGGCATGATTTTTGCAAGGCAAATAACAAACTTATCAAAACAAATTTCTTGCAGTTGCAGAATCAGCCATGCATAGAAGAACTCTAGCCATCGATCGCAATGCAAGGCCTCGTGTTCTTTTAGTACTTGAACAAACCTTCAGTAAGACTCTCTACAGTCTACACACTACAAATCGAACAGCCCCGCTAACACGGCCCTGCTTGGGAGTTGTATTACCAAGTTTAACTGAAACTACAACTACCAGCGCAGGTATACTGAAACTTAATTTCAATTAATCTGCCCCTCCCTCTCGCTCTCCCTTTTAACTGTTGGTTTCCAACCAACCAGCAACAGAGAAGCGGCGTTGGGCAGGGAGGAAAGACTCTGGCGTTGGGCAGGGGATTACTTACGTTGGGCAGGGGAGGAAGCAGCTACTCCGGCGAAGACGACGACGTGGGAACCGTGAGGACGAAGACTCTGCTCCAGATCCGCCGCTCCACTGCTCCGGCGCTGCTCCAGATCCGCCGCTCGGGTGCCGCTCCACATCCATGCCTCCGTTGCCCAGATCCAGCGCTGGTGCTCCACATCCACGCCTCCATTGCATATTCCAGAGTAGAAGCTCGTCACCGTCTCAAAAGATTGATTTTTTTACCTCCGAGGTGTGAGTGGAGGCGGGGTGGTGGAAAGGGAGAGGGAGAGTGGGGCCGGCGATGGGGAGAGGGGAGGGTGAGGCCGGCGATGGGGAGAGGGGAGGGTGAGGGCATCTCCAGCCGTTGGCCTCCCAGAGGGGCAAAAAATCGCCCCCTGGGAGCGTACCTGCGCTAAACCACGCACTGGGGGCGTGATGCCCCCCAGTCGCGGCGCCCACGGTTAGTCAAAAAAATCAAAAACGGCGCAAACATGACTCAAATTTAACGCAAACATCGGCGAGTTCGTTCAAACTTAAACATATTTTAAAAAAAAGAAAAAAAAACTACCGCGGGCTACCTGCCGTCTCCCTCGCCGCCCGCCCACGCGGTTCTACATGCCGAGGAGGCTGTAGAACCGCGTGTAGTCGCCGCCGCCGTCGTCGTTGTCGTCGTTGTCGCCGGCCCCGCCTACGCCTCCGCCGTCCCTGCTGCATCCCTCCCTTGGTTGGCGCGGCGGGTTGGACGATCCGGGGGTGTCGTCGTCGTCGTCGTCGCTGTCGAGGACCACGACGCCGTGCTCGTCCTCGCGCCCACGCTTGCGGGCGGCGATCTCCTCTAGGGCCCGGCGCTGTCGGACCATCTTGTCGCGGAGGTAGTCGTCCCGCGCCCACCGCAGGGCGTCCTCGCTGGAGAGGCCGTGCCGGGCTATCTCCTCGTACTCCGCGGGGAGGCCGGGCTCCGGCTTGGGCTCGACGAGGACGAAGCGGCCGGTGGGTGGGGAGGTGTTGGTGCCGATGCGGACGCCGGAGCTGCGGGTGCGCGCGCTGATCGGCGTGCCCTGGGGCTCCGGCTTGACGGGGCGGAGGCAGGGCGAGCCGCCGGACGAGGAGGAGGACCCCTAGGTCTCCATGCGCCTCGGGGTCCAGGAGCTTCCCCGGCGGCGTGAGAAAGACGGGGGAGCGGGGTACTCGAGGCGCGGCGTGTTGCCGCCCTCGATGTACTCGAGGACGGCCTCCAACGTGCGCCCGGGCACGCCCCACCACCGACGCCGGCCGGTGGCGTTGAGCCTGCCGGAGGGCTCTACGCCGTTGGTGGCCTCGAGCTGCTGGGCGTGACGGTGGCGGAAATACGGCTCCCAGAGCGGGCTGTCTGGGACGTACCGTGGCCCCTCCCTCGCCGCCCGCGGCGGGTTCGAGCGGATGCGCGCGATCTCCGCGCGCTGCGCCGCGCCGGTGGGTACTGGGGGCACCGGCACGCCGCCGGCGCTGATCCTCCACGCCCCCGGCACCCGCATGTCCGGCGGGACCGGGTACTCGGCCTCGTAAAGGAGGCGAGCCTCGGCTTCGTGAAGATGGCGGCGGCCGAAGCCGTTCGCCGCCCGCGCCGTCGCCTGGGAAGCGCTCAGCCATGGGTGATGAACTGAAGACGGCGAGAGAGAGGAGAGGGGGGAACGACGGCGTCGAGAGAGCGTGAGATCACCGAGCTCGCTGGGGCGCGCCTTATATAGACCGAGGCGCCGCCCGTACGCGTGCCCGCCGTGTGTACGCGTGGCGGGCGAGGGAGGTCGAGGGACGCGCGTCATCCGGCCTTCACTGCGCCGCCCGTGAGGCATCAATGGCGCAGGCTGACCGGCGTGGCAGCCCGGCAGCTTTGGCATTGATTCGCCGCGGGATACGAGGCGATGAGGACGACGAAGAGCCGAGAAGAGAGCCGTGTCGCTGACGCGGCGGGCCCGCGGCTTTTTCGCGCCAAAAAAGTACGCCCGGCGCCCCCGGGTGCCCCCCAGCGCGCCGGGTTCGGCCTGGGTCCGCCGGCGCTGTTTTCGGCCCAGACCGGCGAAAATCGGGCTCCTGGGGGCGCGACTGGGCCGATTTTTCGACGCCGACGCAAAAAAAACGTTTGGGGAGGCCTTCCTGGGGCGCGGCTGGAGATGCCCTGAGGCCGGCGAGCGACGGGGAGAGGGGAGGCAGGCGAGAAGGGGAAGGCCGGCGAGCGGCGAGAAGCGCGAGAGAGCACGAGCAAGTGAGTGCGGCTGGGCGAGTGAGTGAGCGAGCGAGTGCGAAGGCCGGCGAGGACAAAATTGGAAAGCGAGGATATTTCTGTACTACGCGAAAGTTGAACTAGAAACCTCCAGCGACAACTATTTCTGAAACAGAGGGAGTAGATAGCTCATATCAGTAAGAGATCACAGCAAAAGTAATGCGAAGCATTGCAGCACGATCCACTGCCTCGTCGGAAAAGCGTAAGCCAGGGCCTGTGACGAGCAGGAGCAGCTCAAGTTAGTTGCAGAGTCGCGGTTGATCAGAGCGGGGGTTTGAACAAGTTCACACCGTACACCTTGCTACTAATAATAAGGATCTAGGGTCTCACGGTCATGAATTTACAAGCAAGCCATGGCACATGGCGATCTATATTGCAGCCTTCGGTTACATGCACAAACTTGCGGGCAATGGTTTATGCAGCTGGTCGGGGTGAGACTACAACGCATGCAGGTGAGATCGCTTCACTGGCGCGCATCGGATTCCACCTAAAGCCTATGGTCAATCTCTCTCTCCCTCTCCCTATGCGGGAGCGTGTTTGGTTCGGGGAATTAAAAATGGAGAATGAAAGTTGAAGCGTGAGAAAGCTAAAAATTAACTGTTTGATTAGAGGAAACAAAAGTTTAGAAATTTTTTTTGCGAGGGTAAAGGGAGTTTTATTGCAAGCTTATAGAGTTACGGTCGAGAGGCCACAAGTCCTCAATACAAGGTGGTACTGAACGAAGCCAGACAGCGGTGGCTCGCTCCGTTCGGCTGTAGTTCGCCAAACGATCGGCAACTCTATTTTGAGAACGATTAAGTTTCTGAGGTACAAACTCCCTACTACCAGCTAAGTGTTTAATCTCCAAGACTAACTGGCCATAAGATAACCGCCACAGAGCATCCGTGGACAAGCAAGATAACGCTTCCGAGGAATCCGATTGCAACATCATCAGAGAGTTTGAGTGTTGGATGGCCAGGGCCATACCTTGCATCATCGCATGTAGTTACGCCTCCAGTGGATCATTGCAATGGAAAATGTATTTGTATGCCGCAAATAAGATCACACCCTCACTATTCCTTAGAACCATCCTGGCCGCCGCGGTGCCATCCTCCGGTTGGTACGAACCATCGACGGACAGGGCCACCGTACCCTGCGCCGGTGTCGGCCAAGGCAAAATAGGCACAACAGCCTTTTGGCGCGGCACCACAAGGGACACCGAAGGCATTTTCCCTTTGATAATATCCTCAACTGGAAACTTGCCCGCTAGGTTGATTGATTTATAGTAACTGTCCAAAAACTCAACCGAAGCAGGCACGGGTGGGACTTCCTTGCCGTGGTAGATGTCATTACGTATTTGTCATATACGCCAAATCAGCATAATAATCATATCTCCGACCATCTCTGAATAGGAGTTTAGAAGGAGCATTAGCCATTCCTTCCCATTATCAATGAGTAGGTTATCGTTAGGAAGCGGCCATCTCCTGCGCATGTTGATCCACAAGATCCTTGTCTGAGTGCAAGCGATCAAGGCATGAAAGGTACTCTCCTCCTCCACCCCACAGAGAGGACACAGTGAACGTGTAGCCAAATGCCTGTAATTCTTGCACTGTTGAGTAGCCAACGTACCAGTAACCACTCTCCAAGCTGTAATCTTCATCTTTTGAGGCACATTGGCCAACCAAACTCGGTTCCATAGTGAACGATTCCCCTCTGGGTTTGAGCTGGAAGATCCATTTGCAAAGGACACATTGTGATCACATGTGGCTAGCTTGTAAGCACTCCTCACCGTGAATACTCCGCATTTCTCCGGGAACCAGGACAAGAAATCACCACGCTGACGGGGCGATGCTCTGATTTTTACTATGTACTCCACGTCCATAGGCCAAAAAAACTCACGAAGGCGATCCACACGCCAAGCACCGTTTTCATCAAGAAAATCAGCCACCCGGTTCAAGCAGCAATTGCCCTTCGGTGAGATAGGGCGAAACGTCGATGGACGGGGGATCCAAGGATCCCTCCAAGTGCCGATATCAGCGCCGTTCCCCACCCTCCAAATGACACCTTTCTTGAGCAACTCGAGACCATGCAAAATACTTTTCCAAACTGAAAAACCATTGCCCGAGAATACCGTATCCAACAAATGTCCAGAAGGGTAATATTTTGCCTTTAGTAGTCGTGCACAAAGGCTCTCCGGCATATCCAGTAATCGCCACACTTGTTTTGCTAACAAGGCTTGGTTAAAAGACCTCATGTCCCTAAACCCCATGCCACCCATGGATTTAGGGAGCCTCAGTTTGTCCCAGCTCATCCAGGCCATCTTTTTCTTCCCGTTCTCCACTCCCCACCAGTATTGACGTATCATACGAGTCAATTCGTCACATACCGAGGCAGGGAGCTTGAAAACACTCATAACATAAGCAGGTAGGGCTTGAGCGACAGCTTTTATCAGAATCTCCTTATTACCTGTGGATACATATTGCTCACTCCAATCTACGAGCTTCTTCCGTAAGCGCTCCTGGACAGTTTCAAAATTTCCTTTGTGAATTCTTCCTTCGGGGACAGGAAGACCCAGGTACTTGGGTTCAAAACTTCTTGTGTAATCTCCAGAACAGTTTTAACCTCCTCAACCACACTTGGCAAGCAGTTAGCTGAGAAAAGGATGGAGCACTTCGATGGGTTAATCAATTGTCCAGTCACCACCATATACGTGTTCAATACACCTTTAACCAAAAGAGCCTGCTATTCTGAAGCATGGAAAAACAGAAGGGAATCATCCGCAAATAGGAGATGTGAGATGACAGGAGCACCTCTGCAGATCTTAACCCCTTGCATTCCCTCTTCCCTCATAGACTTGTTTAGAAGGACAGAAAGAGCATCTGCCACAAAAAGGAAGAGGAAGGGGGATAACAGATCACCTTGGCATAGACCTCTTGATGGAGAGAAGGTCTCCAACAACTTGCCATTAAATTTAACAGAGTACTTCACTGAGGAAACACACGCCATAACACGAGAAATCCACTGGTCAGAGAAGCCCCACTTAGAGAGCGCCCTTTCCAAAAAATCCAATCCACACGGTCTTAGGACTTCGACAGATCTAATTTATAGGCACATAAAGCTGGTGACACTAGTGCAGAACTGGGTTTTATCACCGGTTCGTAAGACCCTTTAGTGCCGGTTTTGTAAAGTCCCCACCCTTTAGTACCGGTTCTGCACGAACCGCCACTAAAGGGCCACCACTTGGCACGAGCCAGCGCCCGGGGCGGGGAGACCTTCAGTACCGGTTGGTAACACCAACCGGTACTAAAAGGTTTAGGGTATTTTGGGTTTATGATTTCTTTTTTCCTTTAATTTTGTGTTTTCCATTTAATTCTTTTTCATTTGCTGGTATTTTACGATACTACATATTGTACATGTTATGCATATATATAAATAGAATTTCTCGTAGAACCGATCATCTATGTATATATATCATCGAATGTCTCGCACCACCATTCACACATACACATGTATATATATATATAATTTGGAATGTACAATTTCTCCTACATGGAGGCATTGCTGCGGTAGCGGGTAATGGTATTCTCCTTTGGGATCTATGATCTGGTCGAGCAAAAATCCCGCTATTTCCTCTTGATTTGCTCGTACGCGATCCGTTGGTAGGAGCTTATCCTGCACCTCATTGAACTTTTAAGAAGGAGATCAATATGCATGTATTAGTTGTGCGATTAGATATCGATAATGATGTAAAAATTGTGAATAGTATTCTGGCAAACGTACCCATAGTTGTCTAGCAAATTTGGTCCTTTCGGACATCATCATGCGAATGTTCTCGCAAATGTAGTATGCACATAAATCAGTCCCCGGCGCCTGCCTCATGGCCTTTACGAGAATAGAATTCAATCAGATAATAATAAATTAAGCATGATAATTAATGGTATTGAAATTAGAATTAAAGAGATGGTAGCTAGCTAGTACTACTTAATTACTTACCTTGGGTCGATACCAATACAGCTTTTGTTTCCATTCGCGTGAAACCTCTCTGATGAACTTTTGCCAAGCCCTGCCCCCCGGCAAAGATAATGAATAAAGGAGTTATTAATTAGTTGATATCAGGAAATGAAGAACTAAAGAGGCCGACATATAATTCAATAATGATTGAAATTACCTGTTGACTATCCCCTTCACGATTGAGTAGTCACTAACGTCTTTAAGTAGTGAGTCCAGTACTTCAACTTTTCCTTCTTCAACTTGAATGACTAACAAGATCTAGTGGTAACTGCATGCACACACGTTTGCATGTATAAATTAAGCAGGCATGTGCCTAACACTCATAAACTACCCTAAACCCTATACACTTATTAACACCTATCTAGTAAGCAAAAACAGAATTTGTAGTACAAGATAGTGTGACTCACGTGAAGTTGTAAGGAAGTAGTATATCTCGATTGGTATTGAGGCACTTCAAGAACTCTAGCATGTTTTTCTCGACGTCTGCTTGATACCATTCATATGTCCATGTCTCTTCATTAATGATATTTGGGTCAATGAACCCAATGCCATAGCGTCCAGCTTTTTTCATTTCATACATCTTCATCCTACATAATACCACAAAAAGAATATAGTGAGGATAATTACAGGTAATGATCAACAAGCACTACACCTAGCTAGCTTGAGACTTAAATTACAGAAATAAGTCACTTACAGACAATAGCAACTGACGATAGATTTGTCGAGTGCGTCTTGATTGGATAACTGAAACAGTTCTGAAAACTCAACATACAGAGCTGCCGCATTGAAGTAATGCTCTTCCTTGACTTTCACCATGAAGGACTCTCGATTGGTAGTCTTGGCAATTTTCATGTACCATTCATGCAATTCATACATTCTCGTTGGGAGATTCCTGACCTCCTCAGGCTTGACCAAAGGTTCTCCGTGGGCACATTTCCGTTTTATGTCCTCCTCTCTAAGCGTATCCATGGGCTCGACCTTTAGGAGTTGATAAATAGTGATACCGAGCTTTGCAACCTGCCTTCTATGCTCGTCGGTTATTACCAGCTGATCGGTGTCGGTACTCGCATGTGTTGGTACAATGAGCGGGGGGATCGATTGCACCGCCTGTTCTCCCAGCTAGGGAACAGTTTTCCCGCTTTTTGGCAGTTGCTTGGCTCGAGCTCGAGCTTGACTCCTTCTTTTGTTGTGCTCGATGTGCCTTTATGATTTGGCGCTCATAGTCTGAGTCAACGGGCTTGGGAGGTGGTGCTTTAGCCATACGAATAAAGTGGTCAAGGACATGCTCAGGCACTTTCTCCTTTGGCGGCGGTGGCGGTTTCGGTCCAAAATGGGCGTCCAATTGAGCTCACACTTCGGCTTCGTTTTCCTCCGAAGTTAGGTCGTAAGGCCTCTTCGGAAGAGGCACGAGGCTGCTTGGACCATATTGAAATCGCTTGCCTCATGTACCTTGACTTGTACTGCTACACACCATAGCTGCGGCGGCTCTCTTCCGTTGTTGCTGAGACGGTGAAGACGGCTGACGTGGCTGACTTGGAGGAGGAGGAGTGGGCTGACGCGGTGCCAGACTTGGAGCAGGAGGAGTGGCCTGACGTGGTGCCGGACTTGAAGGAGTGGCCTGACGTGTTGGCGGACTTGAAGGAGCAGGACTCTCTTGATGGTGGCTGATGACTTGGAGGAGTGGGAGTCTACTGACGCGGTGACGGACTTCGAGGAGGAGTTAGCTGATGCAGTGTCAGTGGCCTTGGAAAGATGATGCAATCCTTTCTCCATAGGATGATACGATGTATGGCCTTGTAACACCACCGATGCGGCTATATCTCCCACGTGTCGGAGCATGACTTAGAGGCATAACTGCATTGTAGGCATGTCGCAAGAGGGGTAATCTTTACACATCCCATGTACTGAATAAGAAAGAGATAAAGAGTTGGCTTACAATTGCCACTTCACACAATACATAAATATAGCATTACATCATCCAGAATACAAACACGGTCTGACTACGGAACCAAAATCAAAGAAGACCACCCCTAATGCTAGATCCCCGATCGCCCCAACTGGGCTCCACTACTGATCAACTGGAAACGGAACAACATAACGAACACGATCTTCATCGAGCTCCTCCTTGAGCTCGGTTATGTCACCTGCACGGTATCATCGGCACCTGCAAACTGGTTTTGGAAGTAATCTGTGAGTCACGGAGACTCAGCAATCTCACACCCTCGCGATCAAGACTATTTAAGCTTATGGGTAGGAAAAGGCAGTGTGGTAGAGCTGCAGCAAGCACTAGCATATATGGTGGCTAACTTACGCAAAAGAGAGCGAGAAGAGAAGCAAAGCACGGTCGTGAACTAGAAGTGATCAAGAAGTGATCCTGAAACTACTGACATTCAAGCATAACACGAGACCGTGTTCACTTCCCGGACTCCGCCGAAAAGAGATCATCACGGCTACACACGCGGTTGATGCGTTTTAATTAAGTTAAGTTTCAGGTTCTCTACAACCGGACATTAACAAATTCCCATATGCCCATAACCGCGGGCACGACTTTCGAAAGTTCAAAACCCTGCAGGGGTGTCCCAACTTAGCCCATCACAAGCTCTCATGGTCAATGAAGGATATTCCTTCTCCCAGGAAGACCCGATCAGACTCGGAATCCCGGTTATAAGACATTTCGACAAGGGTAAAACAAGACCAGCAAAGCCGCCCGATGCGCCGACATCCTGATAGGAGCTGCACATATCTCATTCTCAGGGCAACACCGGATGAGCGCTCCGTACAACTAAAACCAGCCCTCGAGTTTCCCCGAGGTGGCGCTGCAAAGGACTCTAGTTCGGACCAACACTTGGACAAGCACTGGCCCGGGGGGGGGGGGTTAAAATAAAGATAACCCTTGAGTCTGCAGAACCCAAGGGAAGGTGGTAGGTTGTTAGTGCAAATGGTAAAACCAAGGTTGGGCCTTGCTGGAGGAGTTTTATTCAAAGCAAACTGTCAAGGGGTTCCCATTATAACCCGACCGCGTAAGGAACGCAAAATCAAGGAACATAACACCGGTATGACGGGAACTAGGGCAGCAAGAGTGGAACAAAACACCAGGCATAAGGCCGAGCCTTCCACCCTTTACCAAGTATATAGATGCATTAATTAAAACAAGAGATATTGTGATATCCCAAAATATCCATGTTCCAACATGGAACAAACTTCAATCTTCACCTGCAACTAACAACGCTATAAGAGGGGCTGAGCAAAGCGGTAACATAGCCAAACAACGGTTTGCTAGGACAAGGTGGGTTAGAGTCTTAACATGGCAATATGAGAGGCATGATATAGCAAGTGGTAGATATCGCGGCATAGCAAAAGAGCAAGCAACTAGCAAGCAAAGATAGAAGTAATTTCGAGGGTATGGTCATCTTGCCTGAGATCCCGCAAGGAAGAAGACAAATGGACGTAGTTGAACGAATCCTCACCACACGACGTTATCGGAACCAACCCGAAGAAGCACACCAGAAAGAAGCAAAAAACATAGTAAACAACCACCACATCAACATGGCATGATGCACAATCGAGTATGATGCATGTCCGGTTTAAATATGCATGGCATGGCAAAGTGCACAAACAATCCTACAAATTAAGTGGAGCTCAATATGCAACTCCGTTGCATAGTGACGAAACACCACATGACTTATTTAGTTCTCTCTCGTTTATGTACTAAACAATATTAAATGTTGGTTAGCATGGCAAGAGGTGAAGCATAAAGAAAATTACCTATCTAGGCAAGTTTAAATGAGTCCGGAACAACAAACAACAAGTCCGGAAACTCCTCATGTGCATATTTTAAGGTTTGGTACCGTTCTGCCCTAAACACAATTTTATAGTTATCAAACATGCAAAGTGATGCCACCATGTTAAACTAGGCATTTTTCTACCCCATTTACATATAAAGGTTAATAAAAACTGAGCCACGGTTATTTAGTTATGAATCAAATCATTTAGCATGGCATTTGAGCAAATTTAAACAAACAACATTTTAAACATGCATGGAAGTTGGATATTATGAAACTAGATGAAAAACTAAGCATTTTTCATATATAATGTTTTTTACAAAAGATGCACGGTTGGTGAGTTATGATATGCATGGAGCTTAGGGGGTTTTCTACAAATCTGTAAATCCCTGGTAATTAGCAAAATCGCAGAACCAAAAAAACATCCACTGGGCTGGAACTTGCTGGCCCAACAGGAACAGGGGATCTGGAGGGGTCTACTCACATCGGGCCTAGCAGGCCGAAACTAAAGCTGGGCCAGAGAAGAGGCGCACTGGGCCGACGGGGATCTGACCGATGCGATCAACGCGGTTGCTGCAGCGCTCATCGTCTGGTTCCTGAAGCGGGGACTGAGCGATGCAGGGGAGCTGGCGCGGTCAACGCCGAAGAAACAGGAGCCTTGGCGCGGCCACGACATAGAGGACGCAGCGGCGGATGGAGCTTCAATGGGCAGGCGAGGTGGAGGTCGCCGGGAGCGGAGCAGAACGGTGCGGCGCGAGACTTGGCAAGGCGGCGGCCTGCGGGGCTTCAGCCGAGGGTGGAGCTACTCCCGCGAGGCACAAGTAGGAGAAGCAGAGGAGGCCGCGGGCTCCTGGATGTCTTGGACATGCTTGGGGACTCCTTCCTCGAGCCACTGTCTGGGCACGGGCGGCTATAGGCTCGAGCACGGGGAAGCAGGGAGGCAGGGTCTAGACGACGGGAGCGGTGCAGAGGAGGTCGCTGGCGGCGGGGTCTCCTCCTGTTGACGAACCAAGACAAAGGGAGTGACATGAGAGCGAGAGAGAGAAAGAGAGGAAAACGCGGGGAAGGAGGACGAGAAGGGCGACGAAGCTCCGGTCTAGTTGCAGCGGTGGTCGATGGGCGTGCTGAAGCGGTGGATCGAGCTGGTGCTCGGGCGGACAGGGACTCAGGTGGTCGCGGTGGTCTCCAAGGTCAATTGATCAACAGTGAGTCGAGGCGGGGTTGAGGGCGACGAGGAGAAGCACGAGGTGCTCGGGCGCCTCGAGCACACAATCGAGCAGGGAGACGCTGCGGCTGGTTGATTTGGCGCTATGGTAGGGTGGGGTTGGATTGGTGGGTGGCTGCGAGATGAGAGAGGTGGTTGGCCCGATGGGGATAACAAGGAAGGAGGCTGGTCGGGTGGCTCGATCGAGAGGATCAGGCAAGATCCCGAGGAACCAGGAAGAGTGGGTGGCGGCTGCGGGGAGGATTTGATGGATGGATGGGACAGGGCTAGGGTTAGACTATATATATACCAGACGAAATTAGGTTAGGGGCTAACTCGTCCCTCCGATCAGAATTGGGCGGTCGAGAAAAATAGACTAGGAAGTCCAAATAAGAAAATGATGATGTTTTGTAGATGTTTGAGGATGATCCGGATCCAACGGTGACGACTGTCCGGGTCGGGTTCGGGTAAGTTCCGGACACAGGCGGGGGGTCGATGCACTGTGCAAAAGGGGGTTTTCAGACTGTGCGATCGCATCGGACGGCTCCGGACATGAAGAGGGGTAGGCATGGGCCTAGGTGGACTGTGGAGAGCGGGTTGGCCTGAGAGAAGAGGGGAGAGATGCAGCCCAGCACAGTTTCCGGAGACCAAAAACGTCCGATGAAAAGACCGGCTGTACTGCCGCTATAGTTATCCGTTGGGGCATCAAACAGACTCCAAATGCGATGAAACTTGACATGCGGTCTATATACACTATAATAAGACCACATGAAAACTTTCATCCCATTCGGAGAACATTTTTCGGTCACTTATAAAATAAAATATCGGACATGCCACGGGCGCGTGCAAGTGTGTCTGGGCTCAGAACGGGCAACGAAGAGAACTGGGACCCGGACGAATGCAAGTTTTGAAAACATGATGATGCAATGCACATGATGACATGGCAAGAAGCGACACGCAAACAAATGACAAGGCAACAACAACGAATAACTGGAAGACACCTGGCGCAACGGTCTCGGGGCATTACAACACTCCACCACTACGAGAGGATCTCATCCCGAGATCTAGAATGGCACCGGAGGGGAAATGAAGAGGAAAATAAGAGGTAAAACTAAGTTGCTCCTTTGACAAACGAGTGAAACCAAAGAACCTCGAGAGGTTGACCAAATTGAAAGAAAGAAAACAACGAAGATGAACAAAGTTGAAAACACTCCATTAGAAAAGAGGAACAAGGAACATCACGAGACCTTGTAGGTTGAAAGACATAAGAAAAGTGTTACAATGGACAAGAAGTGCATGCAAGCACTCCGGTAGAAACGAGATGTACAAGGAACGATAAGGATCAAATACGACAACACTCCGGTTAAAATAAGATAGAGAAGGAATAAGAATGATATAATTTGGGCAGCACTCCGACTGAAAAGTGATATGAAACTTGATAAGATGAAAAGAACTTGAGCAGAGGGCACAACACTCTGGTTAAATGGATAAGCACGAAAAGAAACATGATCCTCGCCATTTGAGATGATGAGAGGAGAGAGCAACAACACAATGCCTCCGGAACAAAAGAATAGAAGTTAGATCATTGGAATGTAAGAATGGAGAAGAAAACAACATCTTCTACCTCAAATGAGCTTGCAAAAGCATCTTTAGGAGAAGGGTCGAACGGAGTTGTTGGAAAAACCAACAACGAAAGGAGTAAGCTTGTAGTGGGCTTATGGAAAACATCTCAAAATTATGAGTTGAAAGTCTGCCACTAACGGAAAGAATGGATTTGGATTTATATGAACAAGGAGATGAGAAGCTTATCTCACTGGAAGGATAAATGAAGGCCTTGGGTCATTTATAAGCACCATATATAGCAACAATCCTTAGGTAAGGCTTTAGGTGAAATGTGACACAAGATAACTCCAATGAAGAGATTGATTGGTTGAAAAGATGCTCATGCTTGAAGAAATTGATGGGTTTAAACTATCTCATACTTGACAACTTGTGAATCATGAAAGACGAAGTGAAATTATCAAGAATGACATAACACCACCTCAAAAAAAATAAGAGAGAACAATTGCACTCCGGATTGCAAGATGACGAATGCTTGAACTCCTAAGAAAAGAATCTCAATGAACACTTCGAGAAGGAATTAAGTCCTTGATGAGCCATCATGTAGAATCTCCATGAAGAACTTCGGTAACAAAAGGATGATCAAACGAAAGAAAGAGAAGTTGAAAACACAAGGTGAAACCTTGCGATGATTTAGATGGAGCTTCGCGATGATATAATGTGGAAAACATGGAACTCCGAAAAAGAAAGATAAAGCATCTCAAACCAAGAATGTGATATGATGAACCACTCCGGAAAGCAGAAATTGAATTTACTCGATGAAACAAGAATAAGAATTACATTATGCTTATCCTTCACCAATTTAAATTGATGACAAGCAATGGATTGCATACAACTTATTCTCGTAGAAATGATTAAGATAGATATAGCACAAACTTGAGGAGGTCTTCAAGAAACCAGCGGTAGGATTTGGAAAACAACGGATGACTTGATATGATGACAAGAGGAAAAATAATCTTGAACGGACCACCGTAAGAATTGAAAAAGAATGAATAAAACATGAAGAAACACCGGGAAGGATTAGCAAATAAACAAAGATGCTTGAGAGAATTTAGATCCATGAGAACGAAGAGATCACGAACTGATTAGAGAATACTTGATTTAAGCACCGGTATGAATGAAGAACGAGAGCTGAAAGCTGGAATGAATAATATTTGAAAAGATGGCCTTCGGAGGAAAGAAATGGAAACAACTCATGAAATGCTCCGGGTGGGTGAAAAGAATTCTCACAATCAAAAAAATTATGAGAGGGTGGCGGTAAGCTAGCATCATGAATCTTCAAGAGAACGAATAAGGATTTGAGAGGAACTCTTCTTCGGTCTTCAAAATCTGAGAATGACGACGAGAAACACCACCATAAATTATTGAGATACTCTGGGAGAATGAAAAGCTAAGAGGTTGAGCCAATGATTAAAAGAATTATAAGATCTTGGAGAAACCATCTGACTGATGATAATTCATTCTTATGTCAAACTTAGAAAGATTTGAGAATAGCTCCGGTAAAATAAGAAGAGCCAGGTAAGATCGTGGGAAAAGACCTGTGGGTTAGGGCCCACTCAAAAGAAACACCATTGAATGATTGCTTGAAAAGAGAGATTGCACCGGTTGAATTAAATGGCTTGAATAAGGTAAGACCTCGAAATAGCTTGAACGGATGCAAAGTGGAAACACGAATCTTTGAGATATCTTCAGCACTCCGGAACAATTGAATAGCAAGCAGGGAATGATTAAGAGGTGCACCGGCATAAAAAACATTTGAAACGAGGAAAGAATTTGATCCACAAAGCTTGAATTTAAACCACCGGAGAAGAAAAGAATGATGAATGATGAACTTGTAGAGCATCTTCATGTGTACCACTGGGTAAGAACATTGACGGAAAAGAATGGAGAGACTTCACATCAATAAGATGGATACTTGATTAAGAAATCTGAGTCCTTAAAGAAAAAGGGGTGGGAGGGCGGGAAAACAAAGGCAGCTTGGGACGAATGAAACAAACACCGTTGAGAAGACTTGAGTTGATCTTGCGGATGTTGAAATGATCGGATCCACTTGAAGAGAAAACACACCGGTTCAGAAGAAATTGAGATGGCAAACTCGAAGATCAAGAAGGATTGGTATTCACATAGAAGTATGAGAACACCGCTTAGGAAAGGTATGGAATCAACATTTGACTTCGAAGCAACTCGAATACCACAAACCAAAACAAAACAAAGGATTGGCTTGCAAAATAAGCCATAACAAACATATGATAGAGATTTCGTCTGAAGTTTTCGTGGTGGGGCCCACACAGGATCGATCGTACAACACCATCATGTACAAGGCAGTGCACATGACATACGAAGCATCCCCGAGTCAGCATAGCCAAGGACTCTTTAAGACACAACGAGGCCACTATAAAACCAACCGTGGATGGGCGGACCACTAGACGTCGAACCCCAATCTCGTATCATACATCTGACGGAAAGATATCCTAAGACCTACTTGAATTCCCACTTATAAACTCCCGAAACTTTCCGGTTACGCAATCAGGTGTTGGGGATACAGGGGAAGCATAATATCTCACCCAAAACTAGCAAATCCTACATCCAGCTGTATCCATCCTTCAACACATAACCAAGAAACCTTCGGAAATCATTTACCTCAACCTTCGAAAAGCATCCGTTATACGAGTTATGTCAATACTCCCGAACTCCCGCCCCAGTACTGGGTGGCGTCGAGGTTATCTCACCAACAACTCCATAAAAGAGATTTTCGATGTCGGCGAGCTCAGGTATTCCAGAACTGCAACGATAAAATTGTGACGACAACACCTCGGAGCTCAACTCCCCGGGACACGGCCACAACCCCTAAATGTCAGGAGGCACCAAGAACAATGTTCTCGTCACAAAACCATCGGAACGATTCCAAGATACCCGCGTGATCCTAAATTTTTTTAGTGAAATTTGAGGAGAGAAGAGTTAAAACTCTACGTCAGGAGGCCTCAGCAGAGCGACGAAGGGACTGAGGAGTAAAAACAATCCTACTCTCTGATATATATATATATATATATATATATAATCCTGTAAGACTCAAAACATTTTTCTAGACTCAAAAACTCCAACGATTCGATCAAGCAGGGGGCTCCTAAGTCGGGGAAGGCGCTGATTACCAACTTGTAACACCCCCGATGCGGCTATATCTCCCACGTGTCGGAGCATGACTTAGAGGCATAACCGCATTGTAGGCATGTCGCAAGAGGGGTAATCTTTACACATCCCATGTACTGAATAAGACAGAGATAAAGAGTTGGCTTACAATTGCCACTTCACACAATACATAAATATAGAATTACATCATCCAGAATACAAACACGGTCCGACTATGGAACCAAAATCAAAGAAGACCACCCCTAATGCTAGATCCCCGATCGCCCCAACTGGGCTCCACTACTGATCAACTGGAAACGGAACAACATAATGAACACGATCTTCATCAAGCTCCTCCTTGAGCTCGGTTGCGTCACCTGCACGGTATCATCGGCACCTGCAAACTGGTTTTGGAAGTAATCTGTGAGTCACGGAGACTCAGCAATCTCACACCCTCGCGATCAAGACTATTTAAGCTTATGGGTAGGAAAAGGTAGTGAGGTAGAGCTGCAGCAAGCACTAGCATATATGGTGGTAACTTACGCAAAAGAGAGCGAGAAGAGAAGCAAAGCACGGTCGTGAACTAGAAGTGATCAAGAAGTGATCCTGAAACTACTGACGTTCAAGCATAACACGAGACCGTGTTCACTTCCCGGACTCTGCCGGAAAGAGACCATCACGGCTACACACGCGATTGATGCGTTTTAGTTAAGTTAAGTTTCAGGTTCTCTACAACCGGACATTAACAAATTCCCATCTGCCCATAACCGCGGGCACGGCTTTCAAAAGTTTTAAACCCTGCAGGGGTGTCCCAACTTAGCCCATCACAAGCTCTCACGGTCAACAAAGGATATTCCTTCTCCCAGGAAGACCTGATCAGACTCGGAATCCCGGTTACAAGACATTTCGACAATGGTAAAATAAGACGAGCAAAGCCACCCGATGCGCCGACATCCTGATAGGAGCTGCACATATCTCGTTCTCAGGGCAACACCGGATGAGCGCTCCGTACAACTAAAACCAGCCCTCGAGTTTCCCCGATGTGGCGCTGCAAAGGACTCTAGTTCAGACCAACACTTGGACAAGCACTGGC